>NC_042620.1:326256216-326556216 GCF_901001135.1 Rhinatrema bivittatum
TGGAGGAGACGGGAAGTGTAGGCTGTGTCGTTGTCCAGAGTCTGGAGGCTGCAGAATCCCTGCCTCCCCCACTGCAGCAGCAAACAGAAATCGGGTAGAAGCATGCAATATACCGTTTCAATCAGCATTCAAAATGGAATTAAACACACAATTAATAGCTCTGGTGTGCTCACCACTGGCTTGTAAAATGGCTTTAAAACGAACGGAGTAACAAGCTTTTATTTTCTGCTTTGTCGCTGGAATTTTCAATCATTTTTTTTAGCTTTCTTGAGACAATTTTAGTGGTCAACAGTCACCAAATTCTATGAAACACTGATCGGCAGTCTTGCCCCACCGTCCTCTGAACCCAGCTTTCGCTTCAGCCTAATTTTTCAGCAATCCCCTTTTTCGTAATAAAGGTTGTGCCAGCATCACGCGCCTCTCGAAATGCAATACCCGTGTTATGGTAATCTGATGCTGGTTTTACTATCGTACATTCTGGCCATAAACAAATTTAAGAAATGTGTAAATACTATTAAATTCCAAACTGAATGGCCTACAAAATGGTAAAAAATTATATTAGTGGGATAATTCAGTGGGGTGCAACGGAGGAGGCAAAGGTTATGCAACAGCTGGTACTTGTCAGGCATGAACTTACTGGCATGCAGAGCACATTAGCAAAGCAGTCAACTACACTCCTTTGCCTTCTGATAATGCCTGAAAGACATTTCCACACCATTTTGGAAAGTCTAGACAGTTTGCACCTTTTTTTCAAAACATTTAGGGCCTATGCACGTATATCCCCAGGATTTACGTGCGTAGGTGGCCTTACGCGCGCCGGGCCTATTTTCAAAGGCCTGGCCACGTGTGTAAGTCCTGGGCTTTGGGAAGGGGGTGGGGAGGGGACAGGGAGGGGGCTACAGGCCCCCGGCATAGCGGCCATTTACACACAAATATTTTACACTATGGGGTTAATTTTATAACTGTGCACATAAGTTAGCTGTCAACTATGTGCCTAAGTTACACAAATTTTCAAGGCGGACTTATGCGTGCAAGTTCACTTTGAAAATTATCCTGGCAAATCTACCCGTACACACACCTGCTATTTATTTAGCATCGCCAAAACTTTTAAGGAAAATGTACATGCATACATCAGAATTTTTTCCAACATATGCACGTAAGTCCAAACCCCTCCCCAGCTCCACCCCCAGGAACACTGTTGCTCAGTCCAGGGAAAACTTAAATGAAAACAGGACTTACACCATTAAGTTTATCCATATATTGGTTGGCGTGAGAGGAGTGTCCCTGAAACCCCTCCTTATACAGTGCTGGACCAGGCATCTAGCCTAGTCCATTTTAAAAAGCGCTAAATTGCTCACTGTGTTTGATGGTACCAAGATGGCCGCTCCGTAGCTGAACGCCACAAGTGAGCTCCGAAGGACAAGCTAAAAATAATTATTTCTTACAAATTTACTTTCCTCGAAATGGGATGGAAGAGAAAACTGCGAGATGTGCCTTTCCCTGTAGCCCCCTCCGATGTCTTCCGTTATTGGGCCAATGGACTCGCATGTGGTATGCAAAGATTCAACCACAGGAATGCAGCCATTGGAGAGAGGGGGAGGGGAAGACGAGCTACCCTCACTCCCTGGCTCTTTGTCACCACTAAGCCTTGCGGAAGGAACTCCCCCCCCCCCCCCGTGAACCCGGCTGAGAACTGGAGCTCTCCCGAGCTAGGAGCCACTTCGCCAGACCAAAGAGTTTTGTGGCGCAGCTCTGCAGGGCAGGACGGGGGAGAAGGAGAAATACAAGGCCCAAGGATGTCATCGCGCCAGATCGGGGGTGAAGAAGACTCGATGCTGGAGCCGTCTGGAGGGGCAGCAGGAGGTACACCTATAAGAACTGAGCCAGAGGCGGTAAGACCAGCTGCATTCACACTAGAAACCATATTGGAGACAATTGTAGAAATGACAACCTCTATACTTGCTCAAATAAAACCTTTAAAAGACTCAGTAAAGGAAATGGAAGAAAAAGTAAAAAGTTGTGGTAAATTCAAATATTGAACTGGAACAACAAATAACACATAACAGAGACCAAATAAGAATTGTTCAAGAAGTGCAGAACGCTACTATTAAAGAAAGAAAGAATATAGCATCAAAACTGGAAAACTTAGAGAACGTAATCAGAAATAAGAACCTGCGATGTATTAACTTCCCGCAGATTTCACTGATATCTCCTCGAGATACATTTCAGAAGATATCTCCAGGAAGTACTGGAAATTACTGATTCGGAAATGCCACCAATATGGAAGATATACTATCTCCCCAAGTTTACAAGAACTTTGGAACAAAATGAAGGTGCAACAGCGTTGGTCCCTGTTAATGAACAACCACTGGATATTTCCACATTCTTAGAGACTTCCGACACTGAGCTTGCGACACCGGCTACTTTGATAGTTAATTTATCTCCTGAGATAGATAGAGAGTGGTTAATGAAACGTTGTCTCGGATATAGGAATGTGTTATTCTTAGGGTGTAATGTCAGGGTGTTCCTGGACGTGGCACGGGAAAAAGAGGAGAAAGCCCTGTCTCCTCATGAGACCGCAAGTATTGCAGCTAGGTGGGGCATTTTTCCTGAAGTTTCCCTGTAAGTGCTTAGTTAAGCACGAAGGTATTTCTTATGTATTTTTTGACCCCCCACAGCTGTCACAATTTCTGGCAGGGATAGTTCCTCCGCACTCCGCAGAACCCAGAGACGACGAATCTAGTTCCTAGATAAAATATAATCTTTTTCTTTCTTTGTATTTCATATCAAGAGAAATTATCTTGTTTATTTTTGTAAAATGCATAAAGAATAAAAAAAAAGAATGCTTGGTTGTCATTCAAAAACCTTGTCAAGGACTTTCTTGGAAATACACGAGCACAGAATTAGACCGAAATTGTCCAGAAACTTGGAGAGCTTCAAAATGCTTCGTTGCAACCTGAGCATCAAGGTGCATTTTCTGCATACCCATCTTGCTGACTTCCCGAAAAACCTTGGTGCAGTCAGTGATGAGCAAGGTGAGCGATTCCACCAAGATTTGAAGGTCATGGAGGCACAGTATCAGGGCAGATGGGATGTACATATGATGGCTGACTATTGTTGGAGCATCAGGTGAGATTGTCCACAGATTGAACACTGCCAGAAAAGCTATAAGCATACATTTTTACCTGTAGTGTGGTCAGACGTAGCAGAGGTCTGGGTCTGGAGATAGGCAGTAGCGTGGTCAGGCGTTGCAGAGGTCTGGGTCTGGAGATAGGCAGTAGTGTGGTCAGGCGTAGCAGAGGTCTGGGTCTGGAGATAGGCAGTAGTGAGGTCAGGCGTAACAGAGGTCTGGGTCTGGAGATAGGCAGTAGCGTGGTCAGGCGAAGCAGAGGTCTGGGTCTGGAGATAGGCAGTAGTGTAGTCAGGCGAAGCAGAGGTCTGGGTCTGGAGATAGGCAGTAGCATAGTCAGGCATAGCAGAGTTCTGGGTCTGGAGATAGGCAGTAGTGTGGTCAGGCGAAGCAGAGGTCTGGATCTGGAGATAGGCAGTAGCGTGGTCAGGCGAAGCAGAGGTCTGGGTCTGGAGATAGGCAGTAGCATAGTCAGGCATAGCAGAGTTCTGGGTCTGGAGATAGGCAGTAGTGTGGACAGGCGTAGCAGAGTTCTGGGTCTGGAGATAGGCAGTAGTGTGGTCAGGCGAAGCAGAGGTCTGGGTCTGGAGATAGGCAGTAGCATAGTCAGGCATAGCAGAGTTCTAGGTCTGGAGATAGGCAGTAGTGTGGACAGGCGTAGCAGAGTTCTGGGTCTGGAGATAGGCAGTAGCGTGGTCAGGCGCAGCAGAGGTCTGGGTCTGGAGATGGGCAGTAGCGTGGTCAGGCATAACAGAGGTCTGGGTCTGGAGATAGGCAGTAGCGTAGTCAGGCGAAGCAGAGGTCTGGGTCTGGAGATAGGCAGTAGCATAGTCAGGTGAAGCAGAGGACTGGGTCTGGAGATAGGCAGTAGCGTAGTCAGGCGAAGCAGAGGTCTGGGTCTGGAGATAGGTAATGCATAGTCAGGCGTTGCAGAGGTCTGGGTCTGGAGATAGGCAGTAGTGTAGTCAGGCGAAGCAGAGGTCTGGGTCTGGAGATAGGTAATGCATAGTCAGGTGTAGCAGAGGTCTGGGTCTGGAGATAGGCAGTAGCGTAGTCAGGCGAAGCAGAGGTCTGAGTCTGGAGATAGGTAATGCATAGTCAGGTGAAGCAGAGGACTGGGTCTGGAGATAGGCAGTAGTGTGGACAGGCGTAGCAGAGGTCTGGGTCTGGAGATAGGTAATGCATAGTCAGGTGTAGCAGAGGTCTGGGTCTGGAGATAGGCAGTAGTGTAGTCAGGCGAAGCAGAGGTCTGGGTCTGGAGATAGGTAATGCATAGTCAGGCGTTGCAGAGGTCTGGGTCTGGAGATAGGCAGAAGCGTGGTCAGGCGTTGCAGAGGTCTGGGTCTGGAGATAGGTAATGCATAGTCAGGCGTTGCAGAGGTCTGGGTCTGGAGATAGGTAATGCATAGTCAGGCGTTGCAGAGGTCTGGGTCTGGAGATAGGTAATGCATAGTCAGGCGTTGCAGAGGTCTGGGTCTGGAGAGAGGCTGAAGTGTGGTCAGGTGAAGCAAAGTTGATATCCGTGCAGTCAATCCAAAACAGACAGGACAGGAATGAGGAGAACAGGAACCAGGAACAACGAGGGTCAAGAACAAAGTGTAGAGAGGATTCTCTATCAGCAACGAGTACTCGAGTAGCGAGGAGACCTGTTGTAAAGGCAACGCTATGGAGCAAGGCCTGAGCTTACATACTCTGAAGAGTTTGACGTCATCCTGGGCCACGGCCAGGTTCCTGCCGAGGACCCTTCAAAAGGATCAGTGAAGCGCACGCACCCGTGCCTAGGGAGGGGCACGGCGCGGGTAGAGGCGTCTCTCCGCGGGCCACGAGGAGAGGCCCGACGAGCGATGGCGTCCTGAGCTGAGTCGCTGGGAACTGTGGCGGGTCTGGTGCGGACGGCAGGCGTAACAGGAAGCAGGCACCAAGAGCTCCCGGTCAAGCTGACGAGCAGAAAATTCCGCCTTTGTGCGCACGGCAGAGAAGTCCTCCATGCGGGGCGGCAGGCACCACAGACCAATTCGCCTGGAGCAGCGGGAGACCCAGCTGTGCTGCATCCTAACTCTAAGGTCCTCGCCGGCCTGCCCGTCCAGCACATCACTACCCACCCACCCTCTTCATCGTGCCCTCGTGACCTGTCCCTGAGGCCACCCTGACACAAGTCTGTCTGTCTGTCAGCTTCAGTTTCAAAGAGCCAACCTCTCCACCCCAGTGCAAGAAACAATGAGGGGAAGGAGGGAAGGATGGATGGGAGAGAGAGGAAGAAAGCAAGCGGGTCTTCCTTTAAACTGCTCCCCTGCAGCTGGGAGCAAATGTGCTCGGAACAGGGCCATGAACGGAGCGATCTGATCCAGTAGAGCGCGAAATGACCTGCGACTGGCACAGACGAGGCTTTAGAATTTAATTCTGGGGGGACTGGGAAACCCTCAGCAGGATAAACACAGACATCCTCCCAGGGCACCAGCCGTCTCATTTGCCTTGCCCTTGCTGTAAGAAAACTTGGTTCTTCCTCAAATAAAGCAATAATTAAAGGCAAACGCGTTCGACATAATAACAGCCTCAGTTTGTAATTAAAGTGACCTCAGCCTGTTATTTTGCCGTTCGAGAGCAAACCTCGCTGTGTGAAATCCTAGAATACTGCTACGCCTCGAACAAATTGGGCTTAATTGTTCACCACTGGTGTGCCAGCTTTCCGTATCAGCTGGAGCAGAAGAAGACAGAAAGGTCTGCTTCCTTCCAGACTCCTTTCTCTCCAGGTGCCATTTCCCTTGCTAAGGAGAGCCTGCAGGGACCACACCCAGTTCAGGTGCAAGGCAGAGATGCCGTTTGGATCCTGGCTTGCCAGGCTGACACCACATCTTCACGAGATTGCAGTTCACCCCCCCTCTTTCTTTTCTTTAATAAAATGTGTTACTCGATGAAACCTGTGATCTGCTCATCTACACTTGTACCTAACAAGCTTCCTAACGCATGAACAGAGAAACGCCGGACTATGATGGCCCGTGAGGAGCAGAGAGCCCACCTAGGCCGTCCAGTGTCATTCCTGGTGCAGCGCCATAGTCTCAGCCATCGCGTAACAGTGACACCTAGAGGCCAGACATAGGGTCCACCTCATGCAAGATCCCTGGTTCTGGCTGGGCTGAGTCAGGAGGGGATGCAGAAACAGGGAAGAAAATAAATAAATAATAAACAAAGGCCCCCGAGTGACTGGCAATAAAGGCTCATGGTGTGCTAAGGCCCATTAAAGGCCGGTTTCACTTCAGCTGGTACCCCAAAAGGAAGAGGAGGCGGCTGGGCGCACAGGCACACGCCTAGGGCGCCAGATTCTGAAGGCGCCCAAAAACCAGGACTCCTCCCGCTGCTCTCTGCTCTCTGAGGGCGAAAGCCCTCCATCCCCATCCTCTTCCTATCGGCGCCAGAATCTTAAATCTGGCCATGGATTGGGCCACATAAAGATTAAGTGAAAGGGCAATGATGCTAGAGACCTGCTGAGGCCTAACCTGTGTGAGGGAACTTCAGTGCATGCATTTCAAAATCAAAAAACGCAAGTTGCATTTCCGTCCGCTCTCCCCCTACGAACGCCTCTGCTCAGCGTGCGTTAAAAAGCAGGCACGGCACTGGGTTTACGTGCGTATGTTATGTGCACTGGGCCAGGGCCAATTTTACATCAGCCACTTCATGAGCATAAAACCTGATGTTACGATTGTAAACAGCTAGGAAAACTGCCTCCTAATGGTCCCAACTGCCATAGTAGTTTTCATGGAAACCAAATTTTGCCAAAATTTGCACGATTTGATTTAAAAAAAAAAAAAAAAATTCCTCGTCCCCTGCTTCACTTTGCACTTATTAATCGCTATTAGCCAATAGCGTGCAATGATTTGCATTACACCTAGCACAAATGCGGTTCCAACATAATCTGGAAAGCACTAAACAATACATAACGAATAAAACCAAACAACAATTACATTTAATCCAAGCTACGGAAAGTCATCCCATGCAGTTATAACCCCATCCCACTAATCATCGGGTGTAACCTCTCCAATAATCACGCCCTAGATTCACGATAACTGGAACGCCTGCAAGCGTCTTACGGTGCTGTCGATAATTCTGTGATCTCACCATCCCATGGAGACCACTGTAAAGTGAGAAAGCCCATTCTAGCCTCTTGCAAACGTAGCTCTCGCACAGACGGAATCACAAACAAGTGATCCCGAGAGGGAAGATTAAACTGATAAATCACTCAGCAGGCTACTCGGGTCCTAGATCATATTTTCATGTCCACATCAGCATCGACGTTTTGAATTTGCAAAGATGCTCTACTGGAAGCCAGTGTATCCGAAGAGAGGAGGAAAGAAAAATCCTGTAGCATCCCCAGAAGGCAAATGGAGATTATCTGAACCTCAAAGGTTAGCCCAGAATCCAACCATATTGATGATTTATCTACAATGGGAGGTTTGGGTTAGGGACAAAATGAAATGTGCCTCTTGGTTTACTTCTATTTTGGTTAATCAGCGGAGAGTTTTCCAGAGAAGGCAATTCACTGAGCCAACTAAACTGATCAGGCTTTATTACGTGCATATCAAGTAACTTGCCTTAAGGCAAGAAGTAATTATCACTCGAAATTATTTGAATTTTTCAGTGAATAAACCATTGCCACTATTTTACTATTTAAGAAGTGCTGGTAGATCATAAACCTCCCTTGTTTGATATATTGGCAGACTATTTTGAAAATAAGATTTTAGATTTTCAAAACAACTTGGAGTTGTTAGTAAACCTGTGTCTACCACGGTTATTGATGGTTGGTCAGAGTTTAGACCTTTGCCCTCAAAAGAGTTAGCATCTGTGATTGTGGACCTTAGATCTACTTTCACCCCTTTGAACCTTGCCCTTTTATCTTTATTAATGAAGGATATTTTGTAGGATATTAAGAGGCTATTTTAAATAATAGATCGCTAGTGGAAAGTTCTGTTCCAAATGGAGTGAAATCTGCTGCAGTTGGGCCAATGGGAAAAGATGGTAAATCTCTTCTGCCCTATTCTAAGCTACCAAAGCTTGCTAAAGATCTGGGGGAAAAATAAGTTTTTTTTACAGTTCAACTAAAACTTCATAGGGCATAATGTTTTAGTCAAGAGAAGGAGGAGCTTCGTGGTTAGAGCAGGGAGTCAAGGGTTCAAATCCCACTGCCACTCTGTTTTGAAGTGTCTGAAAGAATATAAAATAAGCAATTTGTCTCCAGAAAAGCCTATAGCATAGCATTGCTGCTGCTGTCTGCTATTCTGCACAGTAGGAAAAACAGGATCTTGATGCCACAGGAGGCAGCTTTCACTTTTGACACCACGAGTCACGAGATATTTCTCTCTCATGTGCAGTGCAATAACTGGGACTCTTCTTGGTTGATTTTTTTCCTTGTGGCAGGGCAGGAGACAATGCATAGAAACAGAAGAGCAGGTTTCCTCTTGGCAGTGACTCAGGGGGATCTGTGTTGTCCTGTCTGGTTCAACCTCTCTTTAGTTCCTTTGGGATCACATATGAATATGGCATATTTTATATATATGACGATGATGTCCAATTATTTAGTCTGAATACTGAACAAGGTGTATTCCTGGAACAGCTCCTTAGAGATTAATTAGCCAAAGTGAAAAAGTGGTGGAGCATGAATAATTTGTCATTGAACATTCCAAAACCTAAATGTTATGTTTTCTGGTCACTCGCCCCCAACACTGCTGCAGGCCCAGGACGCCGAAAGCACCTTCGCCGCCACCCTGCTTCTCCTAGGCACACGCGGTTACTAATAGGCCTCACGACGCGAGCAGTGGAAGTGGCACCCAGTGACTCCTCAGCAACGGGCCTCCTGCATCAACTCAACAGTCCAACCCGCCTGCCTTCCCTCGTCTTGTCCAGCCTTGCCTGCCTCATCAGTCCTCCTTGCCTCGATCCTGCTTCCCTTCAGACTGGCTTCCTGGATCTCACCATTGCCTGGACCCAGACCTCGTTGCTTGCTTCCTGCACAGACCTAGCCTGGCCCCAGACCTCGTTGCTTGCTTCCTGCACAGACCTAGCCTGGCTCCAGACCTCGTTGCTTGCTTCCTGCACAGACCTAGCCTGGCCCCAGACCTCGTTGCTTGCTTCCTGCACAGACCTAGCCTGGCCCCAGACCTCGTTGCTTGCTTCCTGCACAGACCTAGCCTGGCCCCAGACCTCGTTGCTTGCTTCCTGCACAGACCTAGCCTGGCCCCAGACCTCGTTGCTTGCTTCCTGCACAGACCTAGCCTGGCCCCAGACCCTCTGTCTCTCCCTGCCCTGTGCGACTATTGTCTAAGTCCTGCCACAGCCCCTGGAACCCAAGAGCTCACCCTGCAGGGAAAGGGGAATCTAAAGGTGAAGCTCCAGACCCAGTCCCGTTGCAGGGCTCGCTCGCCAGCTGTCGGTGTGGGCCTAGGAGGTTCGCTTCCTAGGCTGCACCAACCACTAAACGTCTTTGGGTAGATAAACGCTCTCCTAATTATCTTTCATTGTCTGTTGTATCTGAAGTACACAGTCTGAAAGGGTTATTAGACTCTGAACTGGCATCGAAGCTTAATATTCCACAATTGGCCAAAGCAGCTTTTTATAAACTGTAGCTGCTTAAACCTCTCAAGTCTGTTTTACCTGTGCAATTGTTGAGATTGCTCCTGCAGCCCTTGATTACCGTAGCTGCCTTTGGGTGGGTCTCCCAGATAAGCTGCTGCTGCTTATTATACCGTGTGCAACACGTATATCGTTAGGTTTATCTAGACGGGAGCATGCTATGCCAGCTTTACAAGATTTACATTGGCTCCCAATCAGATGGAGATCTACATTTAAATGTTTGGGTTTAACTCATAACCTTTTCAATGCTGAGTAGTCATGTATTGTAAAAGATAAAATAGAGCTGCACATTCCTTCTCTTATTATTACGGGTTCCTTTCACATGGGAATATTGACACATGCCGACTCGTGATAGGACATTCTCCTACCTTACCAGTGCAGCTTAGGGAAGAGATCAATATAAAAACTTTTAGGAAACAACTTAAGAAGGTGTTCAAATGATGGAACAATTATTGTTTTAAAATGTGTATTATTGTTTGTGATGGAATTTAAAGGTTATCTGTGTTGTGATGTGACTATTGTTAACTGTACATTTGTTATATTTGTTTTTCTCTCTATATTATAAGAATATTAGGGGCTCTGGGTAATCATTTCCAGGGGAGGTTCCATAATGAGGCAGGGTGAAGAGGCCACCCCAGGTGGCAAAATTAAGGAGCAGCAAAAAAAATGCCCTCCAAGCCGCCTGGTGGCCGCCTCACACATATGTATCTCAACGTCGGTGGGAGATCCCAGCGACAGCAGAAGGAAGAGAAGAAGCTCTGCCGGCAGCAGAAGGGAATTGGGGCCGGAGGGTGCTGGAAGCCAATAGTGACGGGTGGGAGGGAGAAAAGGGGGGGGGGGGAAGATTTAAAAAAAAATGGATAAAGTGCATAGCTTGCTGGGCAGACTGGATGGGCCGTTTGGTCTTCTTCTGCCGTCATTTCTATGTTTCTATAAGAGGCCCCATCTGCCTGCTGAGCTCATCCCTCCCACAGCCACAACAGAAAGGAGAGCCTGAACCTGATGGACATCACGTGTGGGTGTACATATGATATGAGCATGTGTGGATGTGCAAGACCATGGGTTTGTGTGTGTGTGTGAAAGCAAGCATATGGATATGTATGAAAGAGCATCTGTGTATATGAGAGCATCTGTATGTGTATATGAGAGAGCATATATCCGTGTACCTGAGACCATAAGCATGTGTGAGAGCATTTGTATGTACAAGAGCATGTGTTGTGTGTGTGAAAGAGCAGCTGTGAGTGTGTGTGAGCAAGTGTGTATGTGTGTGTGTGAAAAAGCAAATGTGAACTCTGTGTGTGTGTGTGTGAAAAATTAAGTGTGAGAGCCATTTCTATGAGAGAGCATCTATGTGAATGTGAGCACATACATGAACATGAAAGAACTTGTGTGACAGAGAGAGGGAGGCAAAGGTACTCCTGTTTTCCCCTCCCCCTACCCCAGACTAATCCATGGAAATCTTAGGGTGACTAGAAATCAAAAGTTCCCAGGTATGGAAAGCGAGAACTTTTTTATTCTTACTAGTTTTAGTTATTGGGTGCTATTTAATGTGTTTGCTATTTTGAAATATTTTATTAGTGTTTTGGAAATTGTTTTATTTTTATATGAGATTTTATTTATTGGATATTCTATTCTGTTTTGAAATATTTATTCTTTTTTATAGTATAGTTTTACTATTATGAGTGTGTTATATTGTTTCATTTTTTTGTTTGATGTTTTATGAAGAATGATATTTTGGTTTTTCTATTGTTGCACTATTTATAGCCTGGCTTGTTATTGTTTTCAGTTTTTGTCTACATGTTTGTTTATGCTTTATGGTCTTTTTCTTCTGTATTTAATGAGTGGCTGTCTATGTTCTGCATATATGACAGAGGTGAGGTATTCTGCTGGCATGTAGTTTGTGCAGGAATCTATAGCAGCCTGGCTTGCTTTGTTTTCCTAATAGGAAGTATCTTGGTGTTTAGGGCATGATGTTATACTTGTAGTGTTGCCTTTTCATAGATAAGGTTTTTACTGTTTGAATTAGTGCTATTTTTTTTTAGTATGGCAGGCTTACTATATTGTAAGAAGCCGTTAAGCCCGTCAAAACGGGTTACATTAAAATTTATTTTTTTCGGTTTGTTTTCGGACACGGCACTCTTCTACACTTCTCCCTCACTCCCCCTTCCCCATTCACCTCTGTCATTCATCCTCCTCCCCCCTCGCTCACTCACTCCCCTTCCTCCACTCACCAACTTTTCCTTCAATCCCATTCAAACAGGCGAGATTCCATCGGTCAGAGCCGCTCTTCTCCACAAATTCTTACCCTTCCCACTTACTGACACACATCCTTCCATCCCCTCTCATCTTCCCTTTCCTTCCCCTCTCACCTCATCCACAACCCCTCTCCCTCAGCCCTCCTCCACTCTCTCTTTTTCTCTTCTACAGGGCAGGCTGTAGCCTGCTGAACGTGAGATATGCAGAGAGGGAGGGGCTCTGCTACGGGGGACCTGCCTCTCTCCGTACCTCCCTCCCAGTGTACTGTGGCATCCCAAATGGGCGAGATGTGCTCTGCTCCGGCCGTCCCTACTCCCTCCCCCCTTCACCGGCGGCGGAGGAATGGGCTGAGCTGTTTCTTGGAGTGGTGGCCGTCTGCCCTTTCCTCCTCCCCTCTGACACACCCTGGTCCGATCTCTCTTCCTTGCGCGTAACGTCGGCGCGGCGCTCACAGCTCTCTGTTCCGCACAAGCTGCTCTCTACTGCGCATTTGCGGGCCGTCGGTCAGAGCCCATTTATATTGTAGTTCAGTTTACTCATTGCTTTCTGAAGACAAAGCCCACACCCAACATGAATTATAACAGGCCTAATCCCATAGGCACCCCAAGTGCAGGGTTTTCTGGTTTGTATCCTAGCAGTGCATGTTAAAATAATAATGTGCTGTTGTGATATTTTTTTTTAATCTCAGAAGACTATATTTTGAATGTCCTTTTCCATGTAAAATTGGTTAATATAAATGCAGAATTTCTAATTGTGTGATGAAGGCAGGGGACACAGTGAAGGAGGAGAGGAAGTAGAGAGTGTGTGTGTGTGTGTGTGGAAGCATGCGCCCACACACACACACAAGACACTGCCCCCCCCAGTCCCAGCATGTACACTACCAGCTGCACACCCACCCCCACACCACCCTCCTCCATCCATCTACACACACATATAAACACACCCTTTAGCCCCCACACATGAGCACCCCCACCACCATCCCTCGCAGCCCCCCCCCCCCCACACACACACACAACACGCATACACACCCCTCACCCAGGGCTATGTTTAGATATTGGCGCCAAGTTCTGAAGATGCCCAACAACCAGGCCTCCCCAAGCTGCTCTCCGATTTCCAGGGGTGAAACCCATAATCCAGCCCTTGCCCCATCTACCCCACTCCCACATTCACTTCACCTACCCCACCACCACCTCCCCCCCAATACAAATGGGGGGGGGAGGAGAAGTCAAGCATGACAAAATGGAGAGTGGGAGGGGAAAACAGGGCCCTACGTCTCATCCCCCTCACTCCTACACCGGCAGGGTGGGCGAGCAAAGCGAGCAGGGGCACAGTCCCTAGCATTCTTATAATATGGGTTGTATTTTAGGAGTGGTTTTTTGTGACCTGCCCTAGACAAATCTTTTTTTCTGGAAATTGTAGAATATAAAAATTCTTAAATAAATAAAATGGTAGTGGTAAATAATAATTAAAAAAAAAAAGCATTACCGCTGTTCCGTGATCTGTGGAAGATCCTGGTACCTAGCAAGGGCAGGGCGATAATGAGCCTGCCAGGTTTGTATTGACACAACATTAAAATGCATTCAAACAGAAAACCTTGATCTCAGTGCCAGCAAGATTCAGCGGCTGTCCTGGTAAGGGACCTGTATGTGTGCTGTGCACTATGCTGTTCAGTTAAAGGCTGCCTTTATTTAATATTTAATATACACATCATATCGGTTTACATTTTAACAAAATGATGGAAAGTACAATAAACAGGAGAGAGGGAAACAGGACAACCGATAAATAGGGTATAGGGAGCAAGGAAGAAGCAAACTTAACAGAATGAAACCAATAAAGAATAGACTTAGTTTTTGGGTACTTGCCAGGTTCTTATGGCCTGGATTGGCCACTGTTGGAAACAGGATGCTGGGCTTGATGGACCCTTGGTCTGACCCAGTATGGCATTTTCTTATGTTCTTATGTTCTTATGTTCTTAGATATAACCCAAGAAAAGCTTGCTTAGAAACCCATACATGTCACCTGTAAACAATACAAACCAATACAAAGCAAGTAAAGGTAAGTCCCTGAACCTGCAAATGGAGAAAGACCCAAATGCTGTCTGCAGCCGTAAGGATCTCTAGGCACAGAACCAGGCTCCAAGCACACAAAGCACAGAGGAGCTGTTATGTGGCAAAAAATAAGTCTTAGAGCAGAAGCAAAAACCAGAACAAGCAGAGAAAAAGTGGAAGGTGTGGTGGAGCTCATCTCTCCACCAACAGATGCCCAACCTTAGGCAGAAATCGCATTATTTCGAGGCTTTGTAACAGGAGAAATGGCCAATGACAAGCGGACGGTGAAGAAGTCAGCATCAGATCAGGAGCCGGCGGGACACAAGATTCTGCAAACTGCAGGTACGCCACTGAAATTCAAATTGGGTTCTGGAGCAGACCCCTCTATCCTAACTAAAACTTCTTTTTTTTTTTATCTGAATATTCTATTGGCAAATGAAAAAACATGACCATTAAACAGAATAACATTTCTCTTTCAGTTTGCTTCTTTTACATTATTTTCCATAGGCCACAACATTTTAAACTTTCAACCCATCCTTCCTCTCCTCCCTACCTAATCTTGTAACACAGTAAAAACCATTATAACCTCAACCCACAAAAGATGAGTTCAGAGCACGTACCCACCTCAACACCAGAGACAGACCTATTAAAATTTCTTTCCAACTAGTCGTAGTGGATTCAGCAGGCAAAATCTACTGAGTAGAGGAGCAGGGGTGGGAATGGGATTTATTCACCGAGTCAAATCAGTAAGGGTCTTTGGTGAGATTGGACTCTTAAAGGGGGACACAGTCAAAGTGGTCTTAAAACAAGGTGCAGAACCTTTCAGTATAGCAACCTCCCCCCAGTCATATTCTAATACCACTATTTCCGAAGGTCAAGGTGTAGCTGAAACATAATGACATGGCAGACAACGGAATGTTGTACATCTATGGTTCTGGTGACAAACTCAATAAAAATATCAAAAGGGAGAAATTCATCATTCGCGTACTGCGAGAGATGTTGCCCAAGTTGGTAGGAGTTGTATTCTCCAGACTTAATGCAGCCAGTGAATTTTGGCTGATGTCGTTTGATGGGAAGTGCTCCAAGCTGACTACCTTCATAATACATGGGAATATTACTGCTATCGAAGATTTTCCGTTAGGTGCACAAGTTGGCTGAGTATCTTGAAGGCCATGATGGTGTAATGACCTACATGGATGACATGCTGGTCCATGGGACCACATCCGAGGAACATGACCACCAACTGGAAAAAGTGCTTGTGACAACAGTAGTCTAAGGATTGAAATTAAACTAAGAAAAATGCCAGCTCCGGCAATCTCAACTAGAATTCCTATGATAACTCATTGGAAAGAAGGGAATGACCCCCAAACTCAAAAAGAGTGGAAGCAATTACAAACATGAAAATGTCTTAAAATTTTAGGGAGTTCAAACTTTTCCTTGGGATAGTGGACTACTTGGGTTGATACCTACTCTTGGTTTCTTCCACTGCCCAACCCTTGAATGCACGTCAAGGCTGAAATGGAAGGATATGGGAGCAGTCACAACAAGCAACTCTCAACTGCTCTGACGGTTGTGTTGTGAGTGCACGCTGCCAGCACTGTTGCCATAGCAGCCAAGAGCAGGTAAGATTTTACCACAATCCCTGCTGGGATTTGGGGGACGGTCCAAGGAGGAGGGTAGAGAGGGTGCAATTAAGGTTGCGAGTGGAGTGGTGAGCAGGAAGGGGCTCGGTGATAACTCAATAACATGGGGGGGGGGGGGGGGGGGGCCTTGGGTCACTAGAGCCTGCTTTTTTATTTTGGGAGTTCGGGTGGGGGGAGGATTGGGCTCGAAGGCCCAGGCTATATTCAGAATACATCCACTTAGGTTTAAAGTTATCCAGATAACTTTATCCAGGCAACTTGTCTATGTGCCACTTTTCTGAATGGGGTCCTCAGTGTTTGATGGCCACAAATGAATCCTTTCTGTAAGGTGTAACGTATGACATTTACGTTTCTTGAATATGGAGAAATAGCACTTTTATTCTGAGATGAGCGACATGGCAATGCCTATAATTACAAAGTACTTGTAACTCAAGCATCTCTTTAGTTGGATATTTTTAACTATGTTTATAACAGTGTACAATTTAATAGTGCTGCCCCGTTGTACTCTCTGCAGAAATATTCTGCTTCAGGGCCAACGGCTCTTTGCTCTGTAAAGTTCTTTTACTCACAGTAAATATTCAGCAAGAGGAATGAAAAACAATTAACCATTCCTAACCATTTTCGCCTCCCAGACATTGAATGCATTAACTAGAAAAGAGAAAATGACTCGTGAATGTTTCTGCAATGGCAATAGCGTACACCAGTGCGGAAGAAAGTGACCCCTCTGGATCATGGGTGGCAACGCTCTCTCCTACATCTGAAAGCGGATGCTCCAGCAAGGCTCACTAGAACTTAAAAAAAAAAAAATAATAATAATTTTACAGCAAACAATTGCTCAAGAAAAATACAGTCCTGACCACATGGGAAACCAAAGTCCCTCCATGCATCTGTACGAGAGGAACAGCAGCGGTGCAAGCTCCTGCCCTGACAAAGGTCCCTCAGACCTGTTCAAGAAGTGGGGAGGAAAAGCCATGCGTCAGGTCAGCTGCCGTGCGGCAGAAGGTTCGACCTCCGTGTGGAGCCAAGAAAGAAGAACCAGTCGGAATGTGACACCTGTCCCCCGTTTCCACATGCACGAAGCTACTGCCTACGCTGCCTCCCAAAAGCAGCTGGGAAGAGTGGAGGGACTTGGCTAAGATCATCCCAACCACACCAGCAAGAAGCCATCTGCGTCATCACTCCTGCAACCAAGCACCTCGACCAAGTCCTGGAGCTCTGCTTTGGAAGAGCCTCTCAAGCCAAGGTCGAACTTGCCTGGTTCTTCTCAAGCAACGAGGGGCGTCTTCTGTTCTTAGTCTAGGTCCAGAGACCCACAGCCTGCTTCCTAGTGACAGAGGCAGCATTCAAGTCCTCCAGCTTCTCTCGCAGCTCAGAGATCAAGAATCTTCCACGTGGTGAGACTGTGGTTGTTCCTGATTCATGTCTGGGGTTTAATAAATTGGAACTGTTTATAAATTATAAGCAAGTTCCAGCTAAGAGGATGTGCAATGCTTCTGCTGACTTATTCATAGCTATCGAGCCATCCACCATAAGTGCATTTTTTGCTAAAGATTCATTATAAGTTTCTAAGATTACTAAGTGTTTGCTCTGGTAACGCCTCACAATAAATCTATTCTGAGACAAACCAAGGTGAGTTCCTGGCCTGATGGGACTGCATATAGAAGGTAAAATAAGGGTTCATTTCTGTCCACTGCTAGTTCCCTTAGGGAGGGGGGGGGGGGAAGAGGGCAGAGTCCAGACGGCAGCCTGGGCTTATTAAATATCCTATGCGTGTGCCTTTAGGAGGGCAGGCCCGAGGGGAGAGAGGGCCACCTGAATGTAAGAGGTGCCTGCTGACTGTGGGGCATCCCCCTTTCCCCCAGCTGGAGAGGGGATCCCCCAAACGTGGTTTCAGAAGGGGTCCTAATCCATGCATCCAAGCGGATTGGGTGTCACCGGGAGTCTATTGCAGAGGCCTAATCTGCTGCCTTTTGCACTCTCAGATGAGTAAATAATGTGGCACACAACAGCTTGAGGCCAGCCAGCTCGTCCAATCATTGTTCAGCTGTTGCCAATCGCCCGAGCCTAACAGGACATGAAAAATAAGATGCTATTTATATTCGCTCATTCTTGCCGTTTTTGATCTCCCTTGCAGGGAAGGGGGCGAGGCTGGAGTGTGGAGAAAGGTTAGCTGCTTCCTAATCCAGCCTCTCCCTTACTGTCACCCCCCTCTCCCCCCCAGTTCGTACACACAGGCCAAAGGCACAGCCCGGGCAAGATGCCACTTCACAGCGTCTCCTGCATGCTAAAGTGCTGGAAAGAAAGAGCTTTTGCTGTAATTTACTTACAGAATGGACTCAATTTGAACTGCAAGGTATTGAACATAGGACTGTGAAACATTAGCTAATAAAACAAATCATACATGTTGCAAAACTGAGAAAAATCAAAGTAGTTTATGTAATTAGTGGCAGAGTACTAGTGGCTGTTCAGGGTTTTAACCCATTATGTCCCAGTGCCCTTACAAAATTTGGGACATAATAGGTTAAAGAACACTGGAGGGTTTTTTTTGCATGCAGTGATGCTGTTAATTAGAAATATGTGATTCACTACTAATTATTATTTCAGCAGTGCTACTAGGCATAAGCAGAGTTATGCAAACACACATAAGAGACACTCCCTGCTCCATAGGGCTCAATTTACAATCCAGTCAGGGCAAACATACCGGCAATAAGAGAACTGCATTTATTCAGTTACTAAATGCACAGCTCATGGTTCTTAAGCAAAGCTCTAAGCAGTAGCTTTCACTGGAAAAGCAGTTTAAACAGTATGTGAATAAATTCAAATTAAGAAAATAAGATGTGCCCTGCTGAGTCAGATCAAAGGCCCATGAAGCCTACCAACCTGCCTCTCAGAGAGTGGCTGAACCACGTCACTAGGAAGTACCCGACAGATCCTTTCCTGGTTACTCACTCCCAGGGACCAGCGGAGGCTTTTCCAAGCCTACCTGGATAAGAATTCCCCTACTCTAAACTGGTTTTGAAAGTATAAACATTGGGGCCATTGCAATACAGCGTACTCAGCCGAGCGCACTGTATAACGCACAGTCGCACGTGGGATAAATAGGCGCTAATCCACCCCCTAATGCAATAGCGGGATTAGCACCTATTTAACGCGCGTCCAACGCGGAGCGAATCCGATAGCGCTCATCACATGCATGAGGCTATTACTCATTCACTCCGCATTCAAAAAAAAAGTGCGCGTCTCAGACACGCATTTACCTCTCGGATATTAACGCCTTCTTAAATGAAAAGAAAAAAAAACAAAAACCTCGGCAGACCGCGGAGTTAGGAAGACCGACGCCGGTAAACCCCGCGTCCATTTCCGTAACCGGCAGCCGCCGCGGGTTCGTGTTAGCAAGGAGGCGCTAGGGGCACGTAAGCGACCCCAGCGCCACCCCCTGATTTCCATACAGCATGGCGCCCCCTCTGAGGACACCGTGCGGGCGTTAAGAAAGCGGGCGCTGACTTTCCAGCGCCCGCTTTCTGCGTTTTTTTTTTTGGTTTTTTTTTGCATGGGCCCTATTGAGTGCTTAGAGGGAGTGAATAAGAAACAAGCCACGTGTACAGCTGTCCATTCCCATTTCCAGCGGTCACAGCCGACATCCTGAACTATTATATTTAAGAACATAAGCTTTTACCCAAAATAGATCTCCCTTCTTCTTGCTCACCCCCAAAGATGAGCAGCGGCTTTCCCCTGATCTAATGATTGTTTAAGGACTCGTGTGCTCGCACCCTTTTTAAAACCAGCTATCCGAGATGCCTTGGCAACAAATTCCACAGCTTGACTGTGCGCAGAGTGAAAAAAAAATACTTTCTCCAGTTTGTTCAAGGTCTGCTGCTTGTTACTTTCATGGAGTGTCCCCTGGTCCTAGGTAAATAATTATCCCTTCCAGGTGGTACCAGGACCAGGGGACACTCCATAGACCTCTATTACATGTCCTCTTTTTCAAATTGTTTAGCCTTTTGTTCATAAGAGAAGCCTTGCATCCCCTTTGTCAGTTCTATTGCCCTTCTCTGCACCTGTTCCGGATCCACTCTGTCTCTCTGGAGCTGCAGTGACAAGAAAGGCCCATGATCCCCAGGCTGCCGCTGCAGCAGGGCTCAGTACAGAGGCGCTGGGATTTCCATTGCTCTCCTAATAACTGCTAACCAGAGCAGGTGCAGGGATAATAAGCGACCTAGGCGAAACTTACAGCCTGGCACTGCCCCCCCCCCCCTTCCCCACCCACAGTTTAAAATTATCCATTTATAAGAACAGATTTCATTTGAAAAAGGACGCTCTAAGGTTAAAAATATAATACACACGTTATTGTGATAATAACATGCACTGCTGTGGTGCCAACCAAAACACTGCCAAAAAAAAGAAAAAAAGAAAAAGGCTTCTAACCCATATGGTATTAAGATATTGTAAAATGTTGAGTGTGGGCCTGGTTCTTCCTTACCAAAACAGCACTAACTGCCAGCACTTAGTCACTGACCTATGCAAATATTACAGCAGCTAAAAGACACCAGTACACCTATCAGAGAAACAGCAGTAACTGACCTCCCTACCTATGCAAATATTACAGCAGGTAAAAGACACCAGTACACCTATCAGAGAAACAGCAGTAACTGACCTCCCTACCTATGCAAATATTACAGCAGGTAAAAGACACCAGTACACCTATCAGAGAAACAGCAATAACTGACCTCCCTACCTATGCAAATATTACAGCAGGTAAAAGACACCAGTACACCTATCAGAGAAACAGCAGTAACTGACCTCCCTACCTATGCAAATATTACAGCAGGTAAAAGACACCAGTACACCTATCAGAGAAACAGCAGTAACTGACCTCCCTACCTATGCAAATATTACAGCAGGTAAAAGACACCAGTACACCTATCAGAGAAACAGCAGTAACTGACCTCGCTACCTATGCAAATATTACAGCAGGTAAAAGACACCAGTACACCTATCAGAGAAACAGCAGTAACTGACCTCCCTACCTATGCAAATATTACAGCAGGTAAAAGACACCAGTACACCTATCAGAGAAACAGCAGTAACTGACCTCGCTACCTATGCAAATATTACAGCAGGTAAAAGACACCAGTACACCTATCAGAGAAACAGCAGTAACTGACCTCGCTACCTATGCAAATATTACAGCAGCTAAAAGACACCAGTACACCTATCAGAGAAACAGAACAAGCCAGGCTGCTATAGATCACTACACAGAAACTACCTCACCTGAATCACACACGCAGGACACAGACAGACTCTCACCAAATGCAGAATAAAAGACCATAAAGCATAAATAGAAATGTGCAGACAAAAACTGAACTGTAATTCGCAACAAGCCAGATTCTGTTACGCGTGCCGCCCGCAGCAGCCCCGCGGCGCGGTCCTCTCACCTCTTCAGACGGACTCCAGGTCTTGGCTCCTCTTCTCTGGTGGCGGTGGGCCACCAGCTCTGACCTTGGGTTCCCTCCGATGCCTCCGGCCCTGCCACGCTACCCAGTGTTGCCAGCCAAGATGTCCCTGTTCATCGGGCCTCTCCGCGTGACCCTCAGAGAGACGCTGCCATCAGTGCTGCGCCACTTCCTAGGCGCGCGCGCATCTTTGATTCTTTTAAAGGGTCCACAGCGGAAACCTGGCCGTGGTTCCAGATGCTGATATCAGACTCTTCAATGTATAATAGCTCAGGCCTCGCTCCATAGCATTGCCTTTGCAACAGGTCTCCTCATACTCCGAGTACTCGTTGCTGATCCTACAATCGGCTCATCGTGTGTTCCTGTTTTCCTGAGGTTCCTGTTCTCCTAGTTTCTGTTTTGTCTATGTGTTGGACTGACTCGTTGGATTTGAACTTCGCTACGCCTGACTACTCTTCAGCTTCTCTCCTCCGCTATGCTTGACCACGCCTGCCTTCTCCGTGCCCTGACCACTGCCTCGCTTGACTACGCCTGCCTTCTCCGTGCCCTGACCACTGCCTCTCTTGACTACGCCTGCCTTCTCCGTGCCCTGACCACTGCCTCGCTTGACTACACCTGCCTTCTCCGTGCACTGACCACTGCCTCGCTTGACTACACCTGCCTTCTTCATGCCTTGTTCCTTGCTTTGAATGACTACGCTACAGACTATCCAGTGTCCAGAGTTCTATGCGTTTGCCACAACTTCTGCTCATCACCGGCTTTAATCCTAGCCTGTCAGTGACGCTTCTCCTCTGGACGTGGACTCTCAAGGCTTCGGCCTTCCTTTGCTCAAGTGCCTTCAGTCCCCTATTGTTCCTTTGGCACCTGAGTTCCAGTACCGAATCCAGTCCAGGATAGGACTACGCCACCTATCGGCTGCTGTCTCTGGGCTGAATCACCTTCCATCTTTCTAACCTCGAGGCCCACCTAAGTCCTGCCGGCCCCGGCATCCAAAGGCTCAACCTGAGGGGAACAAGGGCTGGTATAGGTGAAGCTCTAGCAGCCTCTAGCTTCAGCCCACTCCGCCTGTTGACGGTGGGGACCCGTAGGTCCTCGCCTATGGGTTGTGTCAACCCTACCTCAACCCAAGGGTCCACCTCCATATATGGTGCAACAATAACAAAAAACAGAAACATTACCATTCCTTATAAAACATCAAACAATAAAATCAAGAAATATAAATCATTAATCGTAATTGTAAAATCATACTAATAAAATATTTCTAAACAGCTAACAGTGGTGGCAATGAAACTGTCTCCTCTCTCTCACTTACATACACTCTCTAATACATACACTCTCTCTTACTCACACATGTTCATTCATGCACTTTCTCTCCCCCCACATGCTTTCACACACACACACACCTTCTCTCCTTCCCATATGCTCTCCCACACACATGCTCTCATACACACGTGCTTACCACATGTTCACACAATGCTCTCTACCGCACATAATCACATGCTCTCTCCTCCAAATGATCTCACACACATGCTCTCATACAAACACCGTCTCCTACATGCTCCACCTTTCATCACACACACACACATTCTCTCTCGCTACCAGCACATGATCACACATGCTCTCCCCAATTACAAACATATGCTACCTCTCCACATCACTCACACATGCTTTCCCCCACATGATCACACACACATACACATGGTCTCTCTCCTCCACATGCTCTCACACACTGATACATGAACCCTCAAATGCTCTCACACACACACTCTTTTTTTTCTCTCCACAGAATATGAAGGCAGTAGAAGCAGCTCTCACCACCAGGAGGTCTCCTCTCTTCATTGTGGAAAGGACGCGGCTCCTCTTTCGGCTGGGCCCATGATCCTGGCCATGCAGCCCAGTCCCTGCTCCTCTTTGGCCCTGAGGCCCAACCTGCTGCTACGTCTCCTCTCTTCAGCCACAAGGCCCGGCCTGGCGCAACTCCAACGCTCTTCACCCGCACAGCCCGACCTGTCACTGCATCTCCTCTCTTCAGCCACAAGGCCCGGCCTGGCGCAACTACAACGCTCTTCACCCGCACAGCCCGACCTGTCACTGCATCTCCTCTCTTCAGCCACAAGGCCCGGCCTGGCGCAACTCCAACGCTCTTCACCCGCACAGCCCGACCTGTCACTGCATCTCCTCTCTTCAGCCACAAGGCCCGGCCTGGCGCAACTCCAACGCTCTTCGGCTGGGAGGGCCTCCTCCTGCTTCTGAATAGTATGGTCTTTTTTTTTCTTCTTGTGGCGCAGCCGGGCCAGGAAGAGGGAAACCCAGCTGCTGCAGGTTGGTGCAAGCAGTAGGTTGCCGCCCCCAAACCTGTGACGCCCTAGACGGCCACCTAGTTTTCCTTAGTGCTTCCGCCGGCCCTGTTCCCAGCTTTTCTCTTTACTTTTCGGACCGCTGCAGCACACTGAGCTGAGGCTTTCAATGTAATGTCCCCACTGACTCCCAATTCTTTATCTTGGGTGGTGAGGAACCCGGTATTGTGTACCTGCCGTTAGGATTATTTTTCCCTGTCTGCCCTCTGCCCTCCCCCACACTGATTTTCATGGACATGTGGGGGGGCCCAGTACCAGGGTCCCGCAAGGTCTTTCGGCAGCTACCCCCGCAGTCTGCTCGCTCCAGCAACTTTGACGAGTTTTCTGCCAGCTGCAAACGCGATGGCTTCACCACTGCTCCCGCCACCAGATCATTTATGGATATGTTAAACAGCATCCGAGGCGCCTTCCCCATTCTCCATTGGGAAACTGACCATTCGGTCCTACCCTCTCGCTCTTTCCTGTCATTTAACCAGTTACCAGGCCACCATAGGGTGCTGACTTTCTAACTTTCTGAAATTTAAGCTCAGGAGTCGTATAACACTTCCTGGATCTGCGCTGCTTTCTATTGGCAGGTTTTGTACTGAGCACTTGGCCCACCTGAACATATACAGTGCCTTTCATCCAAACAGTATCCCTGGTACATGTTGCCATTTCTTATCCCAGAAGCACTCACAGAACCAGGTCTGGGATAAAAGATGGCAAAAGTGACTACAGAGCAATGAAAAGAAACCTTTTAATGTTTGGATTTTTATTGGGGGAGGGAGCCTTCTGTTAGTGAGCGGTAGAATGGCTTGCACAATACCCCCCCTACCATGCTGTGTAATAATACAATGACGTCACTCACAGCACCAGACTGCGGAGGTATGAAAGTATTTATAACTCATTGTGGGATAAATATCACAGCCTGAAAAACCCAACCATTAGTGGGACAAAGCTGGAAAGTCTTATTTCACTTTATCAAGCTTCTCTCCGTTTCATAGGCATTTGGTTAGCTCTCTGACGCTTGATATTTTTAGCACAAAGTGCTGTTTCATAATACAATCATCTTCAACGAGCTTCTGATGACTGCACTGCATAAAGCTTCTATAAAAGAGAAAAAATAGTGCACCTCGACCAGGCCAGAAACATACTCGGATCAGGGACAATATGGAACAGCACCAGAACCTGGAAACTATCCTTGTTATTGCTCTCTTGTTAGAAAGATTTGCTCTATAATTTTTCCTTCTTTTATTTTAACAAGAAGAATACAAGAGGTGCCATGCCGAGTGAGCCCAAGGGTCCACCGAGCACAGCACAGCATCCTGTCTGTGATAACAGCTCTACCGGACCTCTAGGAGGTACCAGGCAGATCCCAAAGCAGGGGCTTGCTCCAGGTCTGTTTATGGCTTTTTCTTCCAGAAAACTCGACCAAAGCCTTTTAAAACTCTGCTGTGCTATATGTCTTGACCACATTCTCCAGCAACTAATTACACAGCTTGTGCACGGAGTGAAAAAATATCTTTTCCACAGTAAATTTCATCTGCCATTTAAATGACCAAACATTATTATTTGGGCAACCACTTTGATGTATTATCTTAGCAACACGTCATGCCAGCAAAGTTTCTTGAAGCTGAGAAAAAGAAAGAGTGGTACTTGCTCATAGTCTTGTGATAACCCCTAAACCACACTTTTTTTCCTTTGCAACATACAGAATCAACACCAATGCAATACTGGTCTGACGGGTTCAGGCAGTGGGTCCTGCTGTACCACACGTAAGGATCAGCCTGTGAGCCGATGGTTATTAACCCAGGTCTCAGGACATGTTCAGCCACTTGGATTTTCAAAATATCCACAAACTATAATGCATGCACATCTCTCTCAATCATGTTCACCATGGGTTGAGAAGCCCTGAAGCCACGGGTTTTATTAGCTGTTGGAAAGCAATAATCCAGCAGAACAATGAAACCTCATGACCTTCAGTTGCAGTTAACCAAAATCCTTGCAGTGTTTGCAGAGATTGTCACTTGTACAATTTTGCCTATGAACGTCTTACTCTTTCAGATTTCCTCAGGTGAAAGATGGGTTTCCCAAACTTGTGTGACCAGGTGGTCCGACTAGCTGACCCCACTCTTCAGTATGACCCGTTTCCATCCTTTTGCAAAACCCACAGCATCTAAGGAAGGCATCCAACTGCCCAACTTGCAAAACTTCGAACTATACATAATGCGCACGGAGAAAAATGTTACCATTCTCATCAGCCATTCATTTTCATCGGTAGATTCGGGGGGGTCGTTCAGATAAAACGTTCTCCGCTGTTTCGATAGGTGCCGGAGAGTCACCGCGGCCACCGTCGGGGCCCTGGCGCAGCAATAACCGGGCCCGCGCGGAGCCGAAGCGCGCGCGCGCTCGCAGAGCCCGCGGCCGCCCGTCCCGTTACCAAGGCAACCCGTGCGCGAGGCGCGGCGGCCGCAGGGCCTGAGAGCAGCGCGTGAGCCGGCTCCCGGCCTCGCGCTGACTTTCTGCTCCCGCTGCAGGAGGAGGACGGTGGCTGCAGGGCTTGAGGTGAGGGGGGCAGACTTATTTTGCCCCTTACCCTCTGCTCATGCACTGAAAGCCTCTGAGAAAACAGAAACGTAGTTGACCAGCAGGGCCTTGGGCAAAAGTAAATGCATTCACTAAGATACAATCGCATAACAGCAATGAGAGTGTGCACAGATCCGGGGGGCAGTGCCTACGATGCAGTCAGAATATTTTGGTGGGGGACCCAATGAATCTCATAAATATTTTTTTTTAGATTGAAAGGACCTTCAAATCCCAGCTATCGCCAATCCGTACCTCCTAACCTCTCTGGCTGGACACAACCACTGGCCCCGCACCCCTCCCCGCCTCCTCTCTCTGCCCTTCCGGGCGCGCATGCGCACAGACCCTCGGCGACCCAGGCACTCGGCCCTTTTGCCCACACCTTGTGACGCCTGGAACTTTAACCATTAATTCTGAAGTCCCTTGGGTGGGATTGTAAAGAAAGGTTTCCTTTCCTTCTGGGTGTTACGTAGTCCCAGTCGGATGCAAACTCTGGAGGGCATCGTCTTTTCTCTAAGACGCCCAGGTTTACAGCAGACCCGGCGCCAGGACCCCCCCTCTCTAAGCGAACACTGGATCTTTGTCCTCTGCCTCTTCCTCCTGCTGCGGCTGTTTTTCTGTGCAGCGAGGAGCGCCCCCCCCCCGATCTACTGCCCTTCCTGCAATGAGGGAGCGTTTTCCTGCTATGGAGCCATTTGAATAGCTGCGATGATTACTTCCGTTAAAGTGCATTTAAAGCAGGACACCTCCACCCAGGGAGGCCTCTGCGCTAACGTCTGACATTTGAAGAGGGTCCCTGGGGGATTCGAGAAGGGGGGAAAAAAGCCTTTTTTGCAATTTTTTTTTTCAGCCCCATAAAGCCAGGGTGCACATTATTAATAGGGAAGGGACTGTGTGTGTGTTAGATCGCTGGATACTGCTGGGAAGAGTCACTGAACACACCGTGCATACAAAACAGGCCCGTATTTTGTAAAAAAAAATCGCAGATCCCGGCCATCCGGAAGAGCCTTGCTGTCATTCCAGGCAATGGGGAGGGGGGAGAGGTTTCCAGCCTGGGAGGGCTCGTGCGGGCCTGCACCCTGCACGAGCCGGGCTCTCCGGAGCGGGTTAGGGTGGGTCCTGGAAGGGGGTGGGGGAGGGGAATGCACAGACCCGATCCATCCACGGGGCTCCCACCGAGCCCGGCGGCACAGGGGTTAAAGGCAGCGGAAATGCGCTGGGAACCGGGGTGAAGGCGATGCACAATGGAAGATCGGATGCCGAAGACTGACTGCCTGCCGTGCCAGCAGCGATGGACACAGAAATCACACGTTCAGCAAAGCTTTTCCAGCGAAATATAGTAATAATAATAATAATTTATCTTACAAAAAAAAAAAAAAAGAAAAATCTGCAACCCAAGGCTCGTCAGCGTGTCCATGTCCTTACCGTGCTGCGGCTGGCAGGCAATCCGCGTCCGGGAGCCCTCGGTCCGGCTAATCAGGCTCCGGGGGCTGGGCAGGAAAACAGGGACAAGAGGCGCGAGGAGGAGGAGGAGGCGATCTCACAAGGCAGAAAGCTGCAAATCTTTTGCATGCACGCTCTCTGCATGTCCTAAGCTGCAACTGAGAGAGAGAGGGAGAGGGAAAAAAATGTCCTAAAATAGCTCAGGCAGCCAGCGACTTGCTGAAACCTGAGAGAGAAATGCTGAATTTAAAGATCCGGGTCGCTGCGGGTGTGCGATTAACGTGGGGAAGAGCTGGCAGGGGGGCACCCGGGAGGCGGCCACGTGCCTGCGGATAAGAGGCAAGGTCAGCAGTGAAAGGAGGACCTGACCCCTGCAACCTCTCGCTTAAAGGCGCAGGCAGATCTCCAGGCTCCGTTTCCCAGGTCTCCTTTTCATCGCTCATATTTTACACAGGTTGGCATTTCTTTTGTTATATTCGCGCACTAACGAGCTCTCTCTCCTGCAGGGCTGCTGCTTGCTTTTTTGCTGCCCTGTGCGAACACTTATTGTGCTTCTGCCCCCCCCCCCCCATCACACAATTCATTCAATCTCTGTCTCCTACCTGCCAAACCCCCCCCCCCCAAAAAAAAAACCAAAGCAGCCCAGCTCCTTCCAGCAACCTAAACTTTAAAAGCTGTCACCCTCTACCCTCTGGGTTGTCACCCCCGCCCCCAGAACCCATTGCTGGTGCAGAGTATGAGGTGCCCTAAGCAAATCTTATAGGCTTGCACCCCACCTCCTGCTCTCTCCATGTACACAGCTAAAAATTATGCATTTATAATAGATTTTACATGAAAAAGAATAATCTTCTGAGGTAAAAATATCACAAGTATTTGCATTTCCTTGGTGCCAACCAGAAAACCCTACAAAAAAGAGACTTGGAAGCCATATGGCATTAGGGCTACTGTAATGTGTGTTAGGTGTGGGCTTGACCCTCAGAAAGCCAAGAGTAAATTACAAATAAAATATAATAAACCTCCCACACCAAAGCAGCACCGTTCCCCCCTCGGCAGCTGAACCGCCCTCTGACGTCACTCTGGGTGCCGAGGAGGCCATAAGCGCACCGCCGGGCGTCGCGTGACTAAGGGGCTTGCCCCTTTGTATCGCTCCAAAACTGACAATTATAAAACATGATGTCTTTTACTTCTACAGCTCCGATTACTACCTGCATCTATAAAGGAAAATACCAGAAGGACAAGAGGACTATCTGTAAGAAATGTAATGCAAGGAATCTTTTGCACAGAACATTCCCCAAAATAATATGGCTTCGTTTGCCAATTGTTTAATGCTTTCCCTGCTGCTCATTAATATGCAATCATTGACAAAAAAAGACAGTTATAATCTCGGATCTCCTAGATCAGATCAAACCTAGCATTTTTGCTATAACAGAGACTTAACTAAAGACAACTGACACAGTTCTAGTAAGTCAAATTGCGACTTCAGAATATGTTACCTTTTCTATACCTTGATTGCGGCGTAAAGGGGGAGGGCTAATGCTCATAGCGAGAAAAGAACTAAACATAAAATGAACTCCAATAAATATCCCTCAACCTTATGAAATTGGTCTTTTTTCTTCAAAAGACCTTCAAGTGTGTTTATTATACTGTCCACTATCTCCCCAATAATAGTTATTTGCCAATGAATTAAAATTAGATAAACCAGCAGTTATATTAACCTTCACATAGACATTACCCCCAGATCAACTGCATGTAACACTCTCATTGACTCATTATCCGCCTTAGGATTTGAACTAATCACAACTGGTCCTACCCATAAAGCAGGTCATGCTCTTGATTTAATGTTTATTATTTTAAACTCAATTCCAACCCCACAGTAGAATGTACTAAAGTACCATGGTCAGATCATTTTTTAATCCAAGCTAACCTGGCACTAAAAAAGGACTTAGTAACAAAACCTGATCCTCCTGACTCCTTTATACTGTGGCCTCCAATCATGATTAATGAACTCGAAAAAGAAATAGAACAAAATATAACTAATCTTCAACTTCTAGATAGTGAGAATGCCACCAACTCCTGGTTACGGTTTGCCGATAATATAGTGGATAAACTAATTCCTCAGAAAACAATCACAATTAACAAAACTAATAAAAATCATAAACCTTGGTACACCAATGTAATTAAAGAAGCCAAAAACTGCCTAAGGAAAAGGAATGGAGAAAAAATTCTACTATACCCAATTTAACATCCTGTAGAACTCAATTGGCTCAATACAATAAAACTCATTAACACCAAAAAATAATTTTTCACTAGGAAAATTCAGAATTCACTCGGAAAATTCAGAATTTTCTACATAATCCTAAGACTCTTTTTTTCTATAGTACAGAAACATAAAAGATCCAAATGAGGTTAACTGTGCTTCTTCTGAATTAAAATGTTCTGATCTGGCAAATCTTTTTCAAAAACAAGATAAAAGAGTTACTAATCGGAATTGAATCTGAAAAGAATCAAACAAATTAAGCATGAAAGAATATCCCAAATGGGAAAAATTTGATGAGATCTCCCCATCTGAAGTCGAAAAATTGATTAAAAACATGAATCCCGCAACACACCCTCTAGCTAGTATTCCAATCACTGCTCTCAAAGCCACAGCTGATCTAATCTCTGCTCTCAAAGCCACAGCTCATCTAATCTCTATAACAATATCAACAATTATAAATTTATCAATACAGGAAGGCCATTTCCCTCAAAATATTTTATTTATTTATTTACTTAAAAGTTTTATATACCGACATTCATCAATGATATCACATCGGTTCACAGCGTAACATGAAAATAGTGCCTGTGGTGGCGCTTTACATCGAACATGTTTAACATTATACAATTGAAACATATTGAAACATTATAACTAGAGAGTAAAGGAAAGGTAGGGGAAATAAAGATTTAAACTAAAATTAAAATAACATATTTACAAAAGGGTAAAAGAGGAAACAAGGAGGGGGGAAAGTGACAGAAGAAAAAAGTTAGGTTAATAAAATATTGTAGGCAAAGTTTGCAGGTATATACAATATGTACAATTATAGGGAATAACATAATTTAACAATTGTGCAGGGAGGGGGAGAAGGAGAGGAGAAGGGGGGGGGGGAGGAGAGATAGGAAGGGTGGTAGGGTAACACAGAAGGGAGGGAGGGGAGGTTGGGTGTATGCTTTAGTGAAAAGCCAGGACGAGTTATCAATTGAGTTTAAAATACTTAAAATTGCTATCATCAAACCTATATTAAAGAAATCGTCACTTAATCCAAACCTTCCGATCAACTATCATCCAATCTCCAATCTATTTTTCTCGCCAAAATGATTGAGAAAGTAGTCCAAACTCAATTACCAAAACATTTAGAAATAAATAATATTTTGTTCCCCTCGCAACATGGTTTCTGTTATACACTGGTGGTTTAGTGTGCCCATGGGCCTCAGCCCGACCCAGACCTTCTGAGCCAAGCCAAGGGTTGACGGTGGCCCCGCATGGCTGACTGTCTACCCTCTGCCAGGCCGGCAAGCTCCCATGGCCAAACATCCGAGGATGTTGGAAGGTGAATGGTCCTCCGACCATTCCGGGCCCTTTCGGACCTGCTGCGAGCAGCATGGAGCAGCAGGCCTGGCCTGAGGTTGAGGGCAGATGAGCCTTGACATGAAGATCGATGCAACGGCATCACATAGCACGAAGACTTAGGTTGATGCGACGGCATCCATGGCACGAAGACAAATGGCTGATGCGACGGCATCCATGGCACGAAGACAAATGGCTGATGCGACGGCATCCATGGCACGAAGACAAATGGCTGATGCGACGGCATCCATGGCACGAAGACAAATGGCTGATGCGACGGCATCCATGGCACGAAGACAAATGGCTGATGCGACGGCATCCATGGCACGAAGACAAATGGCTGATGCGACGGCATCCATGGCACGAAGACAAATGGCTGATGCGACGGCATCCATGGCACGAAGACAAATGGCTGATGCGACGGCATCCATGGCACGAAGACAAATGGCTGATGCGACGGCATCCATGGCACGAAGACAAATGGCTGATGCGACGGCATCCATGGCACGAAGACAAATGGCTGATGCGACGGCATCCATGGCACGAAGACAAATGGCTGATGCGACGGCATCCATGGCACGAAGACAAATGGCTGATGCGACGGCATCCTTGACAAGACATCCAAAGGAGCAACACAAGGCATGGACATTGGCACTGTCTCTCAGGGCGCCCTACTCAGGCCACCCGCGGGACTGAGTCGCGGACCACCCTGTCTGTTACGCGCCCTACACAGCCCCAAGGCTGGTCACGGACCACAACGGGAGCGGGACAGCACAGGAAGACACATCCGGGACATGGCGGCTCAGGAGCACAGGACGACCGTCCACAGGCAGGCAGTCCACCCAGGAGTACTGCATCTGAGGGACCTCCGGCCTACCGGTACCAGAAGGCTCGAGAGCGAAGACGAGGCGTGGCATCGGGAAGCACATCCGGGAAGGCAGGAACACCAGGACGTAGAGAACAAAGACACCTGGACATGGACCTCAGGCACAAAGACATGGGCATGACGAACAAGACGACATCATGATGAGGAGCTCCACGAGAAGAAGACCTTACACGGGCTCTGGCAGGCAGGAGCCTCCAGAGCGAAGACTTGACAACAATGCAAGGCCCGGAACAATGGACGGAGCAGGAAATAGTCCCAAAGGTGGGGCCCAGACACTTCATTTGTCTGGCCCTTTAAATATTGTAGAAAGACGTGGCCGCGCGCCTAGGGAGAGGAAGCAGAGGCTGTGCAGGACCATGGCCAGCGGCCTGCACAGCGTCTGTGCGTCAGACGCCAGGAGAGGCAGGGCTGAGCCTGAGCGCAGGCTCCAACGTCGGCAGCGGCTCCAGCCGCTGCAGGAGGCCCCAGGGGCGGCTCCAGCCACCACTCCAGCCCGGGGCTCTTGCGGCCTCCAGCCACAAAGATGGCATCGGCGTCGGGGGCGGTCCCAGCCCCGAAGACAGCCGCGGCTCCAGCCGCGGAGGCGAAGAGGATCGCAGGCGGCCGATGGCGGCGTCCTGCCGCGTTGGTGAAGATCACAGCGTGAGGTGAGTGGCCTGCTCGCGGGGGGAACCGCGGGCAGCGCTAGTTCATAACAGTTTCAGAAAGCACCATAGTGCTTGCTCTAACTGATACTATACTTAGAGGCTTTGACAATGGCCAAAGCTTCCTACGTATCTTGTTAGAGTTGTCAGCAGCTTTTGACATGGTGGATCACTCCATTCTCTTAAATAGATTAACGGAAATAGGGCTAACTAATAATACAATAAAATGGTTTTCCTCTTACTTAGAAAACTGTCATTTTGAAGTTAAAAATATGTCTGAAAAAATCGAATTAAATACCGGGGGTTCCTCAAGGATCATCTTTATCAGCTATATTATTTAATGTCTATATGATCCCAATATGTCATTTCTTAAGTGGTCTTGGGCTAACCCATTATATATACGCTGATGACATACAAATTCTAATTCCGATAAACTCGTCAATCGAAGCTACACTCAAACTAACAGCAATGTATTTATCTTTGATCAAGAAACCAGTAACTAACATAAAATTAATGTTAAACGTGGAAAAAAACAGGAGAGCTGGCCTTTAAATATCAGTCTGGAAGATAAAATAACCAAGCTTCAAGTAAATAATAGCGCTCGAGATTTAGGAGTGATCATTGACTCTGAGTTAACATTGAAGAATCACATTGCTAATAAACTGAAAGACGGATATAACAAATTGCACATACTAAAGCGATTAAAACCTCTGCTAGACGAATATAATTTCAGAAGAGTACGCCAATCCTTATTATTTTCTAATATCGATTATTGCAATGCCTTACTCTTACAGCTTCCTCAAACCACTATTCGCCCCCTGCAAGTTTTTCAGAATGCGGCAGCAAGGGTCCTCTCAAACACAAGAAAATATGATCACAGTACGCCCATATTAATCAAATTACACTGGTTACCTATAAACCAACGCAAAGGGGCCGATTTTAAATATTATGCACGCGGGGTACATTTGTGTGCGCACTACCCTGCGCGCACAAATGTACACCCGATTTTATAACATGTGCAGCTTGCGCGCGCCGAGCCCAAGGGGAGCCCCGATGGTTTCCCCGTTGCCTCCAAGGCCATTCCGAAATCGGAGCGGCCTTGGAGGGAACTTTTTTTTTCGGCCCCCCCCCACCTTCCCCTCCCTTCCCCTATCTAACCCACCCCCCAGCCCTAACTAAATCCCTCCCCCAACCTTTGTTTCAAAAGTTACGCCTGCCGGCCAGCACGACCACTATGCCAGAGGACACGCCCTCGGCCCCGCCCCCGGACCACCCGTTTTTTAAAGCCCCAGGACATTCGCGCGTCCCGGTACTTGCGCGCACCGCCGAGCCTATGCAAAATAGTCTCGGTGCATGCAGGGGTAGGTTTTCGGGGGTTACGCGTGTAACCCTTTGAAAATCTACCCTATAGAGTATAAAGCTCTATGCATCATTCATAAAATTTTATATGGAGAAGCAACAGAATGGATCAATGCCACAGTTAGACTACATATACCACAAAGAAATCTGCGATCAAGTAATAGTAAGGGCCTGCTTACTATTCCCACGGTGCAAATAGCAGACTTAACGCAAGTGAGAAAGAACAATTTCAATAGCAGGACCCAAAATCTGGAATGAGTTACCAGAACAGCTAATACTTCAACAAAATATGAAAGAATTTAAAAAGGAACTTAAAATGTAGCTATTTCATAAGGCATACATTGAGCATGAACAAATCCAGTAAGACCAGAACAGTTGAGCTGATATTAATCTTATTTTATTTTGCTTTTATTTCATTTAGTTTTTAACTGTCTTACTATTGTATTTTGATTGTTTTTTTTAATCTTTTATATTTCAAGTTTCTAATATGTCTGAATTTTATGAAATAGTGTTATTGATAATATGTATTTATTTATTCTTTTATTATTATTTTTGAATTTTAAGTATTTTGTAAACCGTTGTCATGGAATACTTTCTTAATGATGGTATATAAAACCTGATAAATAAATAAATGTGAAAGTGGGACAGGAAAATAGTGATCATTTTATGCACAGTCACATGGTTCTGAGTGGGACAGGAAAATAGTGATCATTCTATGCACAGTCATATGGTTCTGAGTGGGACAGGAAACCAATGATCATTCTATGCACAGTCGCATGGTTCTGAGTGGGACAGGAAACTAATGATCATTCTATGCAGTGTCACATGGTTCTGAGTGGGACAGGAAACCAATGATCATCCTATGCACAGTGACTTGGTTCTGAGTGGGACAGGAAAGCAATGATCATTCTATGTACAGTCACATGGTTCTGACAGGAAACCAATGATCATCCTAGGCACAGTGACTTGGTTCTGAGTGGGACAGAAAACCAATGATCATTCTATGCACAGTCACATGGTTCTGACAGGAAACCAATGATCATTCTATGCAGTGTCACATGGTTCTGAGTGTAGGGATTGTGTTGGCATGGCCAGACACAATAGACAGGGAGGAAAATGGCTGGATACATCTTATTTAGTTAACCCTTACAGGGCCACCCCTTCTAATGCAGGCTCAGGTGAGACAGCCAGGGAATGTTAACCCCTTGCTGTCTGGTTTTGTGGATGAACTAATGCTATCAGTCATCCAACAAAACTACACAGTGTGCAGGTAGCAGGGTGGGGGGCTTGTATTATTTAAGTTATTGAAACTTTCTGCACATTTCAACAAATCCAATCAGTGCTACTCTTGTAGATGAGAATCGTTTCGTGTTCAGTCTCTCATGATGACAGGACTCAAAGCAACTGAACCTGTGCTGGAGTTACCATCTGGCTGTGTGTATACATTTACAACATTTAGGGATTTGCAGCCGTATTCTCTGCTCTTTGGGTATCCCAAGGAAACCAAATTGTGCCCCCTCAGCAAATTTCAGAAAGGGTTCCAGTTCCCTTGCCACACCTTGGTACATATCCCTTCCTCAGGAGGTTGATGTACTAAAGTGTGCTACCTCTTTACTTCGTGTTAACGCACAATCATGTGTTGTATTAATACACTGACAAATAGTTCACTATAATTTAAGATGCATTCAAATTGGATGTGAGCATCGTGTGTTATAACGGCCGATTTATAGCGAGGCTTAGGAAACATCCCTATAGAAAGCTAGCAGTCCTCTAGTGAAAACCCCTCCGTAGCTGCTATAGCCAATATTCAATTGATGGTTTCTTCTGCAAGTGCCAATAGCCAACATCAGTCTGTCTGGCACCCAACAGAAGGTGCACTAACATCACCAGGCAGCCACGATATTAAGTCGGATGATGCACAGAACAGCAGTATTTTCTGCTCTTCTCTACACTTTTTCGGGCTGCTCAGAAATTAACGCCTGCCCAAGCATTCATTTCTGAGCGTAAAATGTGCGGATCGGGCGCACATTTGTTTTTAACGGTATCCGAGGCAAATGACTAATAGTCTCATCAACATACATTTGCATGTGATGAGCCCTATTAGTTTCGGGGGTGGGGGGTGGGATGCACGCTGTGGACGCGCTAAACCCCTTATTGTATAAGGGATTGTGGACGCGCGTCCAACCCGGGTTAAACTGTGCGCTCAGCTGAGTATCGGCTGAAGGTAACTGGATATACAGGTCAGGAGGAGATAAACTGACTTGCCTAATGTGAGGAAACATTTTGATCTGGGGGGGGGGGGGGGGGGGGAACCTGTCCGACAGATCTGATAGAAAAGTCTGGCACCACCAGCCCGTTACATAGCTCAAGACCCATCCTATTGAGTTTATCTGGGGGTATCACCAACGATCTACCAACTTTTAAGGTTCCTTTATTTTGTAACGGTACAAATTGCATTTCCAAAATTTATTCTTTGGATTATTCTGTCCCTTGTGTCTTCCATGGAAATGTGCTTGCTCTCTCTTTCTCAGTATTTACAATTTCTAAAGGGATCCTCTCTGCCTTCCATTATTATTACAAACAGAAGGACTCATTGTTAAACTCCTACCTACTGCAACCTCTTTATAAGGCTCTGTATTTCTTTCTCTTAATTCATTTGATCCAAAACGCCCTGCACGACTTACAAGGTTAAAACAAAAAAGTACAACACACAAAGTACAAACAAACCATACAAACACAGTGTCTATCGCCCCAGACAATGAATCACCTCCCCCAAAAGTACAACCTTGGAAAAACAGAAATCTGTAGCCTGAAAAGGACAGTTATAAAAACTTTACATTAACACCTTAAAACCCTGCCACCTGAAAGAAAGCTCCACGTTTCATAAGTTTGTTTGAAGCAGAGTGTCACAAATGTTTGCCACATGGAAAAATGCCCTGTGCAATCAGAAACTGCAGCCGGAGCTGCTGATGGCACCGTCAATAATAAATCCTGAGATGAGCCCAGGACTCTGCCAGGGCGGCACACTTTTAGGTATCAGGTGCAAACATTTACAGATTGATAAGATTTTCAATCCCCAAATTTCTGCATGGGTCACCGAGGCGGCAAGTATTTTCCACTGTGAAGTACTTGTCCGGCACGGGGGGGGGGGGGGGGGGGGGAGTTTTATGTTTGTAGCACGGGGGGAAATCAAATCCTATTAAAATATTCGGGGACTTGTGGGTTTCTCCACAGAGGAAAAGGGAGGGGGCACTGTGGGATTTTCCTTCTAGCATGGCGATCTTGCCAAGTGTGAAGGAAGGATGATGTCCAGCAAAGAAACTGTAAACTCAGTTCTCCTGTATCTTTTCCCCCTCCTCCTCCCCCTCCCCATATGCCTCAGGAGGCTCTAGGTTTGGAATATTGTATATATATATCTATCTATATATATAGATATATAGATATTGATGAATGAGGTTTTGTGTAGGGGGCTTCCAGGACAGCTGGCTGAGAATCCTGCGGTCACTGTGGTAAGGGGAGGTTGAAGCAATGTGTGGCATTTACTCCCTGCAGGACGGCAGCAGGGTGTGAATCAAGGCCATGCTAACTATGCCATCTGCGAAGCATGCCTCAGCCCTTCAAGGAGCAGACAGTGATACAAGGGGCTCTACATGCATTTTTGGAAATCACTGACAATGTCCAAAGGCCAGAATTAATCGTGGCTTATTGGAGCCATGAGCCTGTAGGACCCCGGAGCAATCAGGGGTTTAAAAGAGTCATAGAACTCGCTAGAAGGAAGTAAGCGAGCCGCTATGAAAATGCTCTTTCAACAATATTACGAAAAGAACAAAAAATACAGTGTGTTCTGCCCTGGAGCTTTTCAAAATGCTGAATGTGCCCCTCACAAGCTAACAGCTCAGCTCTTCCAACAGCTGAAGGCCCCACAGAATAAATAGTTTTCAACATTGTTCAAGAACTGATTGTGCAAGAGCGTTAATTACCAAGTCCCAAGGAAGGCAAACCCTTCCAAGCAGCCTTTCAACGCCTCCACCCCATCCCCAATTCCAGCTGCCAGGGAGTCTGTAAATGCTGCTGCTGCTTTTATTGCAGCTGAAGGCTCGGTGAATGTGGCTTTGGTTGCTTCTCTTGATCTCAGGGAGAAATGGGTCCAATGATCTCTGGTTTCAGTGGCAGCGCCATCAATGCAACACCTGCCGGCAACCTGAGTTATTTTGGAGAGTGGGTACAATATTGAGCTGTGCAGGAGGACACATCTTGTAGGATGCTGCTCCAATAAGTTATGTGACACTGAGAGTTAACAAAAATAAAAGACCTGGGAGCTTTGTATAGAGGGATCCATCTCTTCAATATTCAGATACTTTTCCCTGGCCTCTATTACTTTAGATAGCATCTCTGATGCTTGTTATTTATGTGCCATAAAGAAATTTTGAGTGGAATTAAGTGGAATTCCTACATGGAAAGAGGACAACAAAAAAAGACCAAACGGCTTTATCTAGTCTGCCCGTCTCTACAACTCCTATCACTGCTTCAGAAATCTCCTGTGCTTTCCTGAACTCAGATACTGCCCTGTATCAGCCACCTCCCCACGCAGGCACCACCCGCTCTGTAAAGACAGAGGGGCCCATGCAATAATGTTCACGGAAAGCAGGATCTGACTTTACAGCGCCCGCTTTCTTAATGCACGCATGGCGCCTGCAAGGGAGTCACGCTAGGAAGGAGGCGTTAGGGTCGCGCAAGCGACCCTAACGCCTCCTTGCTAACTCGACCCTGCCGCGGCTGCCGGTTATGAAGACCGACACTCGGCGTCCGTTTTTATTACTGGCAGACGGCTGCTTATGAAAACAGAGGCCGAGTTTACCGGTGTCAGTCTTCATTCATTGGCCTAGCAGTTTTATTTGTTTTTTTCCCATTTATTATTTATTGAATTTTTCTCAAAATCTACAAAGTCACATACACTTTGTACAGCAACCAAGAAACAATTTAACAAAAAGATATTTTTCTGCAAACAGAAATCTATCATTTTTCCTAGACCACAAATTTCTGGGAGTAGGAGACAGAAGTAAAGGAACAAAATAGAAAAGAAAACCATACTCCTATAGAAAGAGCTTAGCTTGCATCTACCCAGTTTAATTACATTTTACTCCTGGGTTATGGGACTTACTTGAGGAGAAGTTAGGAGCAGCCTTTTTCCAGATTCTAAGAACATCTTTAGCTGTTCGGGGAAAACATATATATAAACTTCATTATACAATGTCAATATACATTTACAAGGAAATTTTAATTGGAGTGTTGCTTGTCGTATTGATAAGAAGGCCTTTCCTCCTCTCCTGCGTAGATCTGGCTAGGTCTGGGAATATCTGAATGAACTGGCCATGGAAATGTACCCTTACATTTTGGAAATAGCTGCGCATTACAAAACTGAGGTCCGGTTCGTAAACGAAAGAAATTAATAGAGTAGCTCTCTCTACCATCTCGATTGTAGAGGATTCTAGAAATTGTGTTAGATTTTGCAGATCTAACTGATGTTGTTCTTCATTACTTCCTCTTACACTTCAAAAAGGCAAGAAATGTGCCCTATTAAATGATGGCAAATTGTCTAAAGGTATTTTCAAGACCTCCATTAGATATCTCTTTAACGCGACTCTGGGTTGTTCACCAGTAATTTGGAGGTAATTAAGAAGCCTAAGATTAAGACGTCTTAGGCGATTTTCCATATACCCTATTTTCTTATTTAACATCTGTTGTTCCTGTATAATTGTGGATTGAACTTCCAGCCCTCAGTTATTTGTAAGTGTATTCTCATTAAATTAGCATTTTTGTTTATTTCAAAATATTTGTTTTAATATTTCCACATCATATGTATGAAAGTTCCCTTGCTTGTTTTGCATTTATCATATATCATTCTTCTTATACGATGGGGTTGTGTTATAGAATGTAATATACTCTTTCTAGATAATTGAAATAAATAATTTTTTACCTTGCAAAAATACAAAAAAAAAAGCAGTTTTATTTCTGGTAATCAGGTGCAATGGAAAGGGGACTGAGCTGTGTCCAGCAGCTTCTCTCTATGGTTCCGTCCACTATTGCATTCATGGCTCCATCTAGCCATCGTGATGCAAAACCGAACTGATACTATATAAAAAAGACAAAACCCGGAACTATTGAAAGGTATTCAGAGGATGCAGGAGACACTGGAAACATTTACAGGAAAGCAGTGGCAACTTGGGGCCTGAGTCATCAAGGTCTTTTCCCGTTAGACATAGGTTGGAAGAGAAGCCTTGGCGTACAGGGCCCTTTCTGTCTTTTCGGTTTTCATCAACTCGACATAAGCAGCTGTACCAACTTCACTCCAGGATACATCGCGTTGATGGAGCATCGGAGCCCGCTCTGCGCAACATGGAAAGGGGCAAGGCATCATCTCGGCCCCTCAGTGATGACCTTCACTGCCAGAGACGCTTGCTTGGTCTGGGAGGGTACAAGTGGCATTGCAGATGAATGAATGGAAGGGTGAAGAGGCCGCTGGCCGGATTCACCTAGGAATGGTCATAGCTTTAGTCCAATTAAATATTTTACCACCTGGTGGCTAAGGGGGGGAATGTTCAACCAACATTTTTGAGACCTATAGTACTTTGGACCCTTCTGAATAGGACTCTCTCAGTAACCCGCAAGACGAGGAAAAAGATTGAGATGGAAGTTCTTATTGCGATGGCAAACCATAGGAGCATTTTTTTCTGGCTTTCCTGTTTCGGTCTCTGTGACTCACCATGGGAATGTTTAATTTGCACCCCCTTCACTCTCTCTGTCAACACAAGCCCACTGTGTCAGCACACCGTGAAGATCACCGACATGCCTTCCAAGTGATGAAACGGGCAATTCTCCTTTCCTTTCTGTTGTCATGGAGCAAACAAAGTTGCACAGAAATCCAACACTCACCAGGGAAGCTTACGATGCATTGCAGTTTCCTGTGCTCAGCAGAGGGTTTTCTGCTGACTCCATAAAATCCTGCTGACTCCAGCACGTCATCCAAGCTGTGAAACAAAATTCACACTGAGTTTCTCAATTAAACTTTGCCAAACATGGCCCTTGCTGCCCTGAATGCTAAAATAAGGTAGCGTGGCTGCTGCTTTAGTCCACTTGGATATGTAGAAATTAAAGTCAGCAAACAAGTACTAGACGATTCCATTTTATTATTGGACTATATACTTTTTCAAGGCTGGCCCAGCCCACCATGCAAGCCATGCACGTCACAGGGTGGCAGCACGGAGGGGACAATGGCCTGAGGGCCGTGACCGAGATGCGTGAACTGCTGGCGCCATCGGGCGGCGTTTCCCCAACTCTCTACGTGGCAAAGAGGAGGAGCCATAGGGTCATGTGGTGGTTCCCAACCCGCCGCGCAACGAAGAAGAGGAGGAATCACAGGGTCACGTGGCTAAGATGAGGAGGAGCTGCAGGGCTGCATGGCAGTTGCCAACCTGCGACACAGCGAAGATGAGGAGGAGTCATAGGGCCAACGACGAAGATAAGGAGGAGCTTCAAGATTACATGGTTCCCGACCCGCTAGGTGGCCAGAGGGGAAAAAAAGCCTCAAGGCAGATCTCAACATGCCCTGCGGCAGACGTGGAGGGCCGGGGATGCTGGGAGAGAGCTGGAGGGAACCTGTGTGTGTATCTGAGCATGTGTGTGAGAGAGGGGAATGTGTGTGAGAGAGGGAGCATTGACACAGATGCAAGCTCTAGGGATAATAGAATAAGAGGTCTAAATAGTAGCAAGTTCTTTTTGAGTAGTAAATTCTTCAGTTTATAACAGGAAAGGTTGAGGTATTGAAGCATAGGATGCTCTCTTCATCTGGGTGTCTGAGCATACGTGTGTGTGAATCTGAGGATAAATGTGTGTTTGTGAGCATATGTTTGTGTGTCTGGGCATGTATATGTGTGAAAGAGAGGGATCTTTGTGTGTGTGTGTATGTAAGAGGGAACGTATGTGTGTGTGAACATTTATATGAGGAGCGAACGTGTGTGAGTTATGATTAATATATTTATTATATTTCTTGATTTTATTATTTAATGTCTGAGGATTGGTGGTGGTTTCTGTTTTTCCAGTGTTGCACTGCATACAGAGTCTGGCTTGTTGCGGTTTCCCTATTCAGTTTTTGCCTGCATGTTTCTATTGATGCTTTATGGTTTCTTTTTCCTGTATTTGGTGAGGGTCTGCCTGTGTTCTGCACGTGTGATCGAGGAGGGGTATTCTAGCATGTAGGAATCTATAGCAGCTTGGTTTCTTCTATTTTCCTAATATTTATTTATTTATTTAAAAATATTTATATACCGTTTTATAAAAATAAATTGTCAAAACGGTTTACATTGAATAGAAATACAATTTTTAAAGGAACGATCAAATCAAATAAGATTAAAAATGTACATAAAAATTAATTAATAGCTAGAGCAAATTCTAGCTTAAAATAAAATCAATCATTTACTCAAAATAAAGGAAACAAAAAAAAAGATTGTTGCCATGGGACTTACTATGGGACTAATAGGAGGTGCTTTGGTGTTTTAGGGCCTGGTGTAGGATTGTTACTTTAAGTGCTGGCAGTTAGTGCTGCTTTGGTGTGGGAGGTTTATTATATTTTATTTGTAATTTACTCTTGGCTTTCTGAGGGTCAAGCCCACACCTAACACACATTACAGTAGCCCTAATGCCATATGGCTTCCAAGTCTCTTTTTTGTAGGGTTTTCTGGTTGGCACCAAGGAAATGCAAATACTTGTGATATTTTTACCTCAGATTATTCTTTTTCATGTAAAATCTATTATAAATGCATAGTTTTTAGCTGTGTACATGGAGAGAGCAGGAGGTGGGGTGCAAGGGTATAAGATTTGCTTAGGGCACCTCATACTCTCGCACCAGCAATGGGTTCCGGGGGTGGGGGTGACAACCCAGAGGGTAGAGGGTGACAGCTTTTAAAGTTTAGGTTGCTGGAAGGAGCTGGGCTTTTTTTTTTTTTGGCAGGTCGGAGACAGAGATTGAATGAAATGTGTGTGGGGGCAGAAGCATAATAAGTGTTTACACAGGGCAGCAAAAAAGCAAGCACCAGCCCTGTACTTTTGTTACTAGCTTACAAGAGCTATGCCTTTCACTTACAATTTATATGTTGACTTTAATTTGTCTATCCAGATGGACTAAAACATCAACCACACTGTTTTGTGTAAGGAACAGCATATGTGTGAGCCCCTCTTGCCATGACAGCCTCGTAGGTAGAGTCCTAAGACCCACACCAATGGCGGGCAAGCAAGTCATGGCACGGGCCAGACTATGACTGAGTCTAAAAGTTTATACAAAGCAGTGGCGTGGCCATGGGTGGTCCTAGGTGGGCTGTGGCCCATCCACTTTGCACTCCGGCCCACCCACTCAGAGTTACCTGACACCTGAGAAGAGAGGCCCGATACAGGGCCATCACGAAACTCATCTCACATGGCCTAAGGCCTGACCTGACCTTTGCAGGGCCATCATGGAGCTCAACCTGTGCAGCCTGTCGTCCGAGCTGTCGTGGAGCTCATCCTGCACGGCCCGAGAAGAGGCCCGATTGTCGCAGGGCTGTAGTGGAGCTCATCCCGCACAGCCTGAGAAGAGAGGCCTGAACATCTCAGTGTCATTGTGGAGCTCAACATGCATGGCCAAAGAGTCCTTGCAGCAAGGAGGCCCGGAAGAGAGGATGAGGCCCTGATAAGAGTGTGTGTGTAGTTGTGTATGTATGAGAGAGAGAGAGAGAATGGGAGTGAGAAGCATCTGTGTGTGCATGTGTGTGAGAGCATGGGAGTGAGAAGCCTGTGTTTGTATGAAAGAGATCATGGCGATGAGAAGCCTGTCTGTGTATGTATGAGTGAGAGTGAAAAGCCTGTGTGTGTGTGTGAGAGAGAGAGAGAGAGCATGGGAGTGAGAAGCCTGTGTATGTATGAAAGAAAGCATGGGAGTGAGAATCCTGTGTGTGTGTGTGTGTGTGTGTGTGTGTGAGAGAGAAAGCATGGGAGTGAGAATCCTGTGTGTGTGTGAGAGAGAGCGCATGGGAGTGAGAATCCTGTGTGTGTGTGTATGAGAGAGCATGGGAATGAGAAGCCTGGGTGTGTGCATGTATGAAAGAGAGCATGGGGGTGAGACATCTGCCTGTGTATGTGTGAGAGCATGGGATTGAGAAGCCTGTGTGTGTGTGTGTGTGTGTGTGTGTGTGTGTGTGTGTGAGAGAGAGAGAGGATGAGAGTGAGAAGCCTGTGCATGTATGTATGAGAGAGAGAGCATGGGGGTGAGAAGCCTGCCTTGTATGTGTGTGAGAGCATGGGATTGAGAAGCCTGTGTGTGTGTGTGTGTGTGTGTGTGTGTGAGAGAGAGAGAGGATGAGAGTGAGAAACCTGTGCATGTATGTATGAGAGAGAGCATGGGGCTGAGAAGCCTGCCTGTGTATGTGTGAGCGAGAGCATGGGAGTGAGAAGCCTGTGTGTGTGTGTATGTGTATGAGAGAGCTTGGGAGTGAGAAGCCTATTTGTGTATGTATGAGAGCATGGGAGTGGGGAGAGCCTGTGTGTGTGTGTATGAAAGAAAGCATATGGGTGTGAGGGAGAGCATGTGGGTGTGGAAGCCTCCATGTGGGAGAGAGCATGTAAGAGAGCCTGTGTGTGTGTGTGGGAGTAGAAGCCTTCGTGTGAGAGTGAGAACCTGTATGTGCGAGTGGGAACCTGGGTAAAAGAGTGTGTGTGGGAGTGAGAATTAAAACCGTGATGGATTAGGTTTCGGCAAACATAATGGAGCCTGTGTCTGCACTGGCAAAAAGGTACTATAGTATCATAGTCACTACCCCTGGCCTTTTGGGATGTGTCATCTCCAGTTATGCTGTCAGAAGTGAGGATGTAGCTTCAGTCTGCAACACTTCCCTGGATGTGCCACAGTTGCACAAAGATCTCCCCTGCAGCTCCGTTCATTCTGGTGGATCTGCTCACAGGTTGCTGGAGCATCTGTGCTTTTCTGCAGATTTTCAACATCTTGCAGTGCAGGACAGTAGATGTCAGGATTACAGGGTTTTAGTATATTGGATGTATGGACACAGCTTTGATTTTCCTAATATCAGCAAGATACAAGGGCTCATGGGAAGGCTCACAGATCACCGCAGGCCTCATGACCTCCCAGGGGTTTCCATAGTGGGGGCACAAGATCTCCTTATGGTTTCTCCTCTGAGGAGCTCCTTCATTAAGTGGTTCAATCAATACCGAAACACTACCCAGACTCCAAGTTTGTTGTTCAAAAATATTAAGTCCTTTTACTGGCAGTGAAGATGGGCAACACAAAATATAAAAAATAGATACACCAGACAATAGGGCACCAATCCTCAATAAGGCCAAAAAATTGGTATAAAACATCTCAGTATCTTTCCTAGGACAGGGACCCTTCCTCTTGTGCATCTGTCCCCACGACCTGTTCTATAGGACAGACTACATTTTTTTTTCTTCAGCTTCTGGCACTCTCTTCCGGCTGAACCCCTGCGTCAGACAGGACCTCTCCTCCAGTGGGTAGCTTTCTCCTCCAAAACTGCCACTGAGGACCAGTTCTCTCTGTAACTACGTCTCCAAGAATTTCTTCAGGAGTGCATAGTGTTCCCTTCTCCCCAAATTTCTTTTGGTTTGTTCACCCTCTTCTCCCAGGCTTTCACTTCTCCTGGCCTCTGAGGCTCCTTCCTGCCTGCAAGGCATGACCAGTCCTGCCCCATGGCCCTAGCAGGCACCTTCCCAGGGAAGGATTAACTCTGTATCTTGGAATTTTTCCTGTGAATGGATCGGGTCCACTGGCTCCCCTTTGTGGAGAGATGGGCACCCACAGTCCCCAGTCTTGGTTCAACTTCAGAATTCCCCCTGCACCACATGGGTGCAGGGACTATAATTCAGGCTCAGTACCCCCTCCCATTGGAGAGTGGCACACGTCCTTAACACACCTACTTACATTCACATCCCTACACAAAGGCAGGGTTTGTTGAGACTTCTGAGTCCAACTTACTGGCACTCCAGGTCTGTGGAGACCAGTGGCCAATTAAGTTAAGGGCAACACTGCCGGTAAGGGATAGAACTGCCCCCCCCCCCTTACACCTGCCCTGGTGTGATGCAATGTGGGTGTTGCTCAGTCAGCAGCAGTCTGGAGAGGCAGAGCTGTCACCCTGCTGAGAACCCCAGAGGACAAGAGAAGGGAAGAATGTTGGGGGGGATTATGGGTAGAGAAGGAACAGGAAGCAGAAGGCTGCAGGGAAGTGTAGTCCCGGGCATCCTTAGCGGAGAACCAAGCGGGATGAAGGGAGTGGCCACAGAGGAATGCGATGTCAATTGGGGAATGCAGGTGAAGCTAACTGTAAAGATCCCTGGAGACACAGGCAGAAGGGGAGGCAGAGGGGCAGGAACCAAAAGGCTGCCAGAAAGACCACGGCGTTGAAGCAGGGGTCAGTCAGGGGGAGACCCTGGTAGGCTGAAAAGGTGAAAGTTGGAGATCCTTTTGCTGGTGGCCTGCTAGCATACAGTTCAGAAGAAGTTCTTGGGTGGTCACAGGGAATGTGAGCCTTTCTGTGTTTCAATGCCTGTTGACCATGATTGGATTGCCCTGCTGCCTCAGAGGATAGACTGTTGCTGTAATAGTCTAATAGGGAATAAAGATACAGTTTTACTGCAAGCGTCTGGTTGTGTGCACTGTGCAGTGCTTCCAGGGATCTGGCAGTGATCTAGGACAGGATGTGAGCAGCATCCTGTCATACCTGAAAACATGGGGCCAGTTGGTAAACTTCATTTGCAAGATTGCAACAGTGTTAGAATAAGCCAGTAGTGTGAGGAAATGCCCAGTCTAAACTCTGCTTGGGAACAGCAGAGCTTACAAATATGTCAGAGGCTGGCAGCTGTCCTGCAGGACTGGTGACACCACAATGTGTGCTCTGATGGCCGGTCCATGCTCCTGGGGGTGTAATCCAGAACCATAGCACTGCTGCTCGTGGCTTTACCACACATCTGAACTTTGAAACTGAATCCTTGAAGGAGTTAAGTGCATGACCCTGTGTTAAGCAAGCAGTTTGGATTCCTAATACAAGTTCTGGCTCTTTTCCTGAGGGGAGAGGCATTCACTTCAGAAGTCAGAAGTCATACGACACACGGCTGTTTTGCCCACTGGAATAATTGCATGGTGCATTGTAATATAAAACATACAGATTGCCAAATGAACGCTAATACATCACCGATACGCCAGGATAACATCTATCAAGGTGAAACAGTCATATCTCCCACAGAAACAGATCCAGCACCCAATGAACCACTTCTGAAAATAAATGCTGCACATATGGGAACAGATGTACCTCCCATGAAAACGGATAACATCATCTATTTAAATAAATCCCCTGTGCCCCAGGAAAACAGAGGCAGCTCATTCTGAGGGAGACTCGAGGTATGAAAGAAAGCCATCTCATGCTGAAACAGATCAATAGGATCAGCAAATCGATGTAATGTAAAGGCTCCTTTCAAGATGAACACACGTCTTGCAGAAACAAACACAGAAAAAGGTGCACCAGTTATCCATGTAATATTCATCCGCTTTGGCAAAGGCTGTTACATCATGGCATCCTCAGTGAGATTGGGTGGTAGGGCACCTGTTACTCCCCTCTCCCCCCCCCCTACCCTCCATACTGTACAGGCTCTCAGTCTCAGCCACGAGGCCAGGAAGGGACCGTCCTCTGCTCATAGCACAGACCTGCGGCTCAGATCTTAGCCAAAAGGCTGAGATGTGAGCAGGCACTAAATAATTTTAGCAAAAAGAGGCTGAGAAATAAAAATGCCCTGTGCTCCTGATACCGTAGTACATGTGGAATGAAAGGAGCAGCTTTAGCGATGTCTTCATGCTTTGAACCACCCTCCAGTCAGTGGATCAGGGTGTGATACTTTATATTTTAGCACATGAAAGTAGAAAAGCCCCACAAGAATGTCGGTATATAAAAATGCAAAATAAATAAATAAATAAATCACATGAACACACACACATATATACATACAAGCAGATAAATACATGTTCACCTGCATGCATACACATTCAGATATACACTCATGCACCCATATACATACACATGCAGATATACACTCATGCACACATCATATACATACATATGCAGATATACACACATGCATTAACACACACAGATATACACACATGCACACATATATACACATGCATGCAGATACACACATGCATAAACAGATATAAACATATGTACATGTATACATACATACACACATAGATATATACACATATGCATAAACAAACAAATACAGATATATGTACACGGGCACATACACACACACATGTAAACACACATGCAGATATACACATGTGCATGTATAGACACACAGATATACACACATACATTATAAACATACACCCATAAACACACACAGATATGCACTCACATGCAGATAGACACACATGCACACATAAACACATACACACAAACACACACAGATACACACACACACACACATAAACACACACATTATATATATATATATATATATATATATATATATATATATATATACACACACACACAAGCATAAACACAAATATACAGACACACATGCAGTTATAAACACAGTCATCAGATACACACACATTTTGAACATTTTTGAACAACTTCAAAAAGAAATTGAAAACATGGTTGTTCAAACAAGCTTACCCAGAATAAAAAGCTGACACCGTTTCCAATAAAAATAGACCACCTTGCGTCTACGCTCTCTTCCTCATATTGAGGAACCATATTTTGATATCCTCTCTCCTCTTCACACCGAGGAACCATGTTAATGTTAATGTTACTTCTTTTCTTTTCTATTTCTTGTTACCCTCCGCCCAGTTTTGATTCCCCTGTTAAAATGTAATTTCCGAACTTAACCAGTTTTGCTGTAAACCGGCATGATGTCCACAACTAATGCCGGTATATAAAAATGTTTAAATAAATAAATAAACACACACATAAATACACCTGCAGATATACACACACACGTACACACACACGTGCACACACATGCACATGTACACATACACAAACATGGCACGTGCTTTCTGTTTTTGTCCCTTTCTGTCTCATCTTTTCCTGTTCTCATTGTCGATTGTCCATTCATTTTAATTTCTCTTGTTTGTTTCCTCAATCTATTTCTTCCTTTCCTTTGTCTCTTTTTCTTTTCAATTCCACCTTTTCACTTTTGTGTTAGGTTTTTTTTTCCCCCTTCCCTTTGCTCGGACCCTTTTTTTCAATTATTTCTTCCTCGACTTTTAAACATTATTGCAATGTAAAAGCAAAGAAAACGGGCATCATCCAGAAAAGCAATCAAAAAATTCCCAACTCAAAACATTTCAAAATATGAACGCCTCAAGTCTTCATGATAAGGGGGAACAATTCAAATCAAATCAAAGCTACCTAAAGTTATTCAGACCAATTAACCTTATCAGCAGGAAAGGTCTCTGAATGAGCTGGGTCCACAAACATGAACTTGAAAAGCAAGGCTACATTTCCATGCAAATAAAAAGTGGTTCCTAGATCCATAATGTCAGAAAGGACTTGCTCCTCCTCTGTGTCTGTCTGGTCATGCCTGGAAATATCTGGATACGCGCTGGCCACAGGAAAGCTCATTTTTATACTTGAAGTACTGTTTTATCACCAATATCAAGCCCAGTATCCTGTTTCCAACACTGGCAAAGCCAGGTCACAGGGGTAGATAAGATTCCAGGCTGCTTATCCCAAGAATAAGCAGGGGATTTCTGCAAGTCCATCTTAATAATGGTTAATGGACTTTTCCTCCAGGAACTTGCCAACCCTTTTTTAAATGTAGCTACACTAAAAGCTCACCACATCCTCTGACAACGAATTCCAGAACTTAATAATGCATTGAGTAAAAAAATATTTTCAAGCTTACCCCCTTTCCTCATCAGCTCCACCAACTAACATGCTAGCCCAACCCTCATCTCTCTCCAACATCCCCCGTTCAGGTCCTACACCCAATACCCTCCCCTTCTAATGACTCATACAATTTTGTATATAACAAGTGTACATATTTCTCCCTCGAATCCCAACTCATATCCTATCCCTGTGTCTTTTTGCACCCTCCCCCTGCCCCCCCATTTGTCTCGACTACCCCCCTCCATCCCTCCCTTTAGTTATTTAGTTATTTATTAGTTATTCAGTTATTTATTCTGTTACTGCGTTTATGTTATACACCGTTCTCTGTAAAGGCTACGCCTATATATCTTTTGTTGCAAGTTACTTGTAAACCGGCACGATGTGCAAACGGTTGCCGGTATATAAAATTAAATAAATAAAATAAATAAATAAAAAATAAGTAACTTCATTGTGTGTCCCCTGGTCTTTGTACTTTTCAAAAGAGTAAACAACTGATTAACATTTACTCGTTCTATTCCACTCATTATTTTATAGACCTCTATTATATCTCCCCTCAGCCATCTCTTCTCCAAGCTGAACAGCCCTAACCTCTTTAGTCTTTCCTCATAGGGGAGCTGTTCCATCCCCTTTATCATCTTGGTCACCCTTCTCTGTACCTTTTCTAATTCTGCTCTATCTTTCTTGAGATGCAGTAACCAGAACTGCACACAGTACTCAAGATGAGGTCGCACCATGGAGTGATACAGAGGCATTAGGATATTCTCTGTTTTATTCTCCATTCCTTTCCTAATAATCCCCAGCATTCTGTGTGTGTATGATATATGAACACAAGATGAGGATGCACCATGGAGTGATACAGAGGCATTATGATATTCTCTGTTTTATTCTCCATTCCTTTCCTAATAATCCCCAGCATTCTGTTTGTGTATGATATATGAACACAAGATGAGGATGCACCATGGAGTGATACAGAGGCATTATGATATTCTCTGTTTTATTCTCCATTCCTTTCCTAATAATCCCCAGCATTCTGTTTGTGTATGATATATGAACACAAGATGAGGATGCACCATGGAGTGATACAGAGGCATTATGATATTCTCTGTTTTATTCTCCATTCCTTTCCTAATAATCCCCAGCATTCTGTTTGTGTATGATATATGAACACAAGATGAGGATGCACCATGGAGTGATACAGAGGCATTATGATATTCTCTGTTTTATTCTCCATTCCTTTCCTAATAATCCCCAGCATTCTGTTTGTGTATGATATATGAACACAAGATGAGGATGCAGCATGGAGTGATACAGAGGCATTATGATATTCTCTGTTTTATTCTCCATTCCTTTCCTAATAATCCCCAGCATTCTGTTTGTGTATGATATATGAACACAAGATGAGGATGCACCATGGAGTGATACAGAGGCATTATGATATTCTCTGTTTTATTCTCCATTCCTTTCCTAATAATCCCCAGCATTCTGTTTGTGTATGATATATGAACACAAGATGAGGATGTACCATGGAATGATACAGAGACATTATGATATTCTCTGTTTTATTCTCCAGTCCTTTCGTAATAATCCCCAGCATTCTGTTTGTGTATGATATATGAACACAAGATGAGGATGCACCATGGAGTGATACAGAGGCATTATGATATTCTCTGTTTTATTCTCCATTCCTTTCCTAATAATCCCCAGCATTCTGTTTGTGTATGATATATGAACACAAGATGAGGTTGCACCATGGAGTGATACAGAGGCATTATGATATTCTCTGTTTTATTCTCCATTCCTTTCCTAATAATCCCCAGCTTTCTATTTGCTTTCTTGGCTGCTGTTGCTGCACACTGAGCAGAAGATTTCAACGTATTTTCAACAGTTGTAACAAACCTTTTAACGGAGTGGATGCAGAGAGAGTAGCTGAGGTTTTACTTTTTTGCTCTCTTCCCATAATTGACGTGTGGCTTTGGCGTCACATGACGGCAGCTGTGCACCGCGTAATGTAGCCCTGCTGCTCTGCTGATGTCTGTGCTCCTGGAGATAGATGGCCGGCTCTAAATCAAATCAGGACTATTGGGAGAAAGTGGCAGATCCCCTCCCCCCCATGCCCATTTACTATGGAAAAAACGCTTAGTAAATAAGGTCCTTAATTAGTTTGCTCTTTCAATATATTTGTCCGTACTATGATGTGATGATTAAGTAAACTCCTGCTGCCTTTGCATTCTGAATTGTTCTGGGTGGCCACGAGGGGGCATTGATATACAAAAAATGAACATCTAGATAGAGCTTTGAGTGAATAAACCCATGATATCTTGTGACATCATCCGGCTGTGGGCAGGGCACCCTGTATTTCTGCCTTTGGCTTGTTATAAGGTGCAGAGCTCCTTGGCACTATACTGCTCAGGGTGCTGGTAGAACACTTTGAAACCCGTTTTCCATCCTGACATGTGATATTCGGTGCTGATATCCTTGCAACTTAGAGGTGGCCAATTCCGGTCCTCAAGAGCCACCGACAGGTCTGATTTTCAAGAAATCCATAATGAATATGTATGAGATGTATTTGCATACAATGGAAGCAGTGCATGCAAATGTATCTCATGCATATTCATTGTGAACAAAAATATTTCATCCTCTCCATTAAATAGAGAGTGGTGGATGCCTGGAATACCCTTCCAGAAGAGGTGGTGAGGACAAAAACAGTAAATGAATTGTGGATGATAATGAAGGAAAGGGTGCATGGGGGTAACCTGCATGGAGCGGCAGTTACTACCCTTAGCAGAAGGCATAGGGGATTAATACCCTTAACTAATTAGCTTGTTTGCTTTGGATGCAACTGCAACATCACTCTCCGCTTTGATTGTGGGGGGAGGGGGAAGGGGGATTGGATTCAGACAACCAGCACCCGCCCCGTCTTTTGTGGTCTCGGGTACTGATAGACTGACATTAGGGATAAAGCACAGGACTGCCAAATCCAAACAGCATTGTCTGAATTATCAGGAAGGCTGCTCACCATGTAAAAGGGTTGCTAGCAGTCATTTTGTTACAGGCTTGGCAGTGGCTTGGTTTTGATTGTAATTATTACTATATCCTTAACATAAGGCTTGAGATAACCTGCACGGAGCGGCGGTTACTACCATAAGAGCCTTCTGCTGGGCAGACTGGCTGGACCGTGCTGCCTTTTTCTACCGACATTATGTTATGTTACTCTATAACATCCTGAAAACCTGACCCGTTTGTGGCTCTGGAGGACGGGAGATGGCCACCCCTGTTACAGCTAGTGCAGTAGATGGGATAGACTTAAAATAGAAGCAGAGCCACCACTAAATAGGGGAATAAATGGTTCTTGAGAAATTGCAAGGAGACCAGCCTCATGGGGAGTTTCTTGGCTTCAAGGGCGACATCACCTCCTGTGATCAGTCCAGTGCACTCTGGACTGATCTCTGCTGAGGCAGATAAGCTCTGTACGTGATGGTGACAACCTGTGCTCAGGTAGGAAGAAACAATAGGAGATCAAAGGGGTCAGATAATTCCAGGTATATCAGGACATGCTACTCCTCCAGTTCTCCAGGTACTTTTTACTTTTATCCCCAAATATTCTGGGTTAGCTTCCTGAAGCATTAAAAAGGCAGGATGGTGAATCTTTGACATATTTTCTACTGCAGCATTTGCAAACTTCCAACCTTCTTTTTTTTTTTTTTTTGAGTCACTGAAGGAAGACTACAAATCCCAAGATGCTCTGGTGCTTTGGAATGGTTGATTAAAAATTGAAACCGAGGATGAGCCATGCCCCTAAAACAGTAGTTCCTGAGCCTGCCAGGGTTTTAGGATTTCCACAATGAATATGCATAAGATGTAGGCAAATTTATCTCCTGCATATTTATTGCGGGTATTCTGAAAACCCTGATTGGCTGTAGGGTTGCCAGGACAGGTTGGGGCAGCCCTGCTGTATATTGGGAGAAGATGTGTCCCAGATGGATTACAAGCTGGATCCATGTCACCTGGATAGGTCTGGCTTTCCCTCATTGCACCTATGGGCTTGTAATCATTTGGAGCCAGTTGCTATCAGCAGTCTAAAGGCAACACCCAAAAAGAGGGTCCATGCAAGCCAACCACTAACTTTCCTGCTAGTGCTTTTGTTCTGGGGGACGGGAGGGGCAAACGTTCCCTCTGGTTGCTTTTTGGGCTTCCAGCTCAAGTGGAAATGGCTTCTACTAGACATGGTGGTTCCCGGCCCAGACTTGGAGGCACATTTAAACATGCGGGTTTTCAGCGTTTCCACAATGAATGTGCATGCAAATAAAATATATCTCATGCATATTCACTGGGCCTATCCCAGGGCTTCCCAGAATTGTCCACAGTGGGTTGGGTTTTCAGGATATCCATAATTAATATACATGAGATAAATTTGCATATAATGATTCTCCAATCTATGCAACAATATCTCATGCATATTCAGTATGTTTACGTTTGGATATACACCTTTAGGATTATGCTTGAAGACAATACCAGCACAAGCATAGTTCCCTGACTGAAGACCTAGACTGTATCAAGCTGAATAAAATAAACTGGAGATGCTTCAGCTACTGGAGGAAAGCTTTGCAGGAGATGGAGTGAATGCTGTTTATGGTGTTGTTTATCGATGGGGTACAGTAATTACCTTGCAGCTTTGCCTTAGAATATAAATCTAATGTTGGTAAACACCAGCCAGATTGGACGGAGTCTCCAGCCAAGGACCATTTGTGTAATTTGTTGTTTTTTTTGTTTTAGTTTTGTTAGTTTCTGCAGCATTCAAATATGTGAAAGATGAATGGAAAATCTTCTTTTGTAGAGATGTTAAACTTGTAGCAGATGTGAATGCAGATTAGACCATCAGCTCTCCTCTCTTTTTCTTCATGACTTAGATGTTTCAGTGTAGGGTATTTGGTGCAGCGTTTTATCCTGCTGCCCTTATATACCACACCTGTGGTGCTGCCCTCCCATGGGTGTCAGAGAGAAAGAGAGAGGATTTATGGCACAAATTCTGAAAAAATAACGGAGTCTCTGCTGCTAGAGGGCAGTCCGAGGAGCTCAGGATTTCAAGTTGCCCCAAGATGGTGGAGTAGAAAGGAGGAAAAACGATAGTCCTGGGGAAGAGCTGGCAGCTAGGCTGCATCCTTTGCCGTGTGGATAGAATAACTGAGCAGGCTGGATGGGCTGGGAGGCTGCTTCTGCTGCCTTTCACTACTTTACTCTAGGTTGGGGGACAGACACTGGGGGAGGGAGATAAGGAAGGGGAAAGCTGGGGAGCAGAGACTCTAGTAGTTGAGCTTTGGGGTGGGAGTGAGGAAAGGCTGGGGGCAGGGGAGGAGAGGACGGAGAAGGAAAACATATTGAAGGGGGCTGAGAAATGCCTCTTATGTTATTTTACATCTCAGCTCCTGTCATTTTTATAGGATTTCCTTTGGGGGTCTCCTCAGGGCTCAAACTTGAGTAACTGAGAGCTCCAGGTCTGCAAAGCTGTGCAGTAAGCACCGTGCTGGATTGCCTTCTCTAGGTAATGGATGTGGACGACAGCTGCAGTGTAACATTGTAAGGGCGGCAGAAAAAGAAAAAAATGGTCCATCCAGCCTGCCCAGCAGGTTTCCTGCAGCCTTACACCCCCCCCCCCCCCAAGCCTTATGTTAGGGGTAGCAATATTTACATCCAAACCAAGCAACTGTCAAACCAATTACAAAATTATTGCTAACGTCGATTTCACAGGGTGAGAGCAGCCTTCGTGTGGTTCAGACAATGCTGCTTAAATAAGCTTTGCTTTTGAACTTGGCCGTAGAAGCAGTCCTGCATTTTGTTGTGATTCTGCTTGTGGGAACAAGCAGCCTCTCACCTTTCTTTCCTTTGCCCGCCAGTCCCCCGATGCCGTCTGTCCGTGCCTCCATGCGGCCTGGAGGCCACCGCTGCTCACTACCGCTGTTGCGGCCTAGAACCGTTGCTGCCGCACTCTCCCTTGCGTCTAGGAGGCCACTGATGTCCTCTCTTCATTGCGGCAGGAGCTGCCGATGTCTTTCCTTCATCCCGCAGCCAGGAGGCCACAGATGCCGTCTTCTTCATGGCCTGGAGGCCGCTGCCAACTCCGCTAATTTCCTGTAGCCTGGGCACCGCCTACTTCATCTCTTTGTGGCCTGGAGGCCACCACTGAAGCCACTCCTCCAGGCCGCCCTTAAGTTCTTTATGTGGCCAGGAGGCCGCCATCATCCTCATCCTCTTCCGTGACCAGGAGGCCACTCCAGAACTCCTCTTCATGTGGCCTGGAAGCTGCCATCATCTTCAGCCTTCCTGCAGCAGGAGCCGCCTCCGAACCTTCAGGCCTACTCATGCTTCAGCTCCTCTTCACAGCATGGCTGCTGTCCAAGGACCTGCCTTCTTCCTTAGGTGTGGGGCCGTGCCTCTCCACAGGATTTAAAGGGCCAGTCCTTCTGGCTCCTCCTTGTGATGTCATCCTGGGTGTTCCTCTTCAGCCCTATAAAAGGGCTCAGCCTTCAGTACTTCTTTGCCTTCGCAAGGAGTTGGTCATGGAGTCAGACCTCTCCTGGATCTCCAGTTCTAGCTCTTCATTCCAGGAGTCCTCCGTAATCCTTCACTTCATGGTACTCTGTTCTTCGTTGATACTCCTTGACCTCATCCATGGTTCCTGAACCTTCGTCTTGATCTTCATTCCATGTCCTGGTCTCTCAATGGATCCTGTCCTCTTGTCTCCAAATGTCCTGATGTCTCCAGATGTCTCCCTTTCTCTGGATGTCCTGACGTCTCCTTGTCTTTGGATGTCCAGACGTCTCAATCTATTGATGTCTTCATCTGTCATGTTCCAGATGTCCCTGTGGTCCTTTCCTCTAGAGGTCCTTGATGTCCAGATGCCTTAGATGTCCAGATGTCCTTTCCTATTTGATGCCTTACATTCCAGTCCTGATGTTCCAAGTCTCCGAGTTCCAAGTCCTGACCTTGTTGTCCTGAGTTCCAAGTCTTGATTTTGATGTTCCAAGTTCCATGTCTCGATCCTGATGTCCTTCGTCCAATCCTGATCTTGAAGTACCGTCAGTTCCTAGCTCCAGGTTCAGCTTTGCTCGATCTGGACCTCATCTCCAGCTGACCTTTCCTGGCAGTAAATCCATATCAATCTGGTGTCCATTTCTGGTGGCCGGAGTCCTCTTATGGTAGGATCTATCTTCGAGCCTTGCCCGGATTCTTCCTTCATCCTGAGCCTCAATCTTGTGCTTGTTCCACTCTCTGCGTGGTCCGCAACCAGCCTCTTCAGGTTGTGTATGGCGAGTCATGGAACAGGGTGGTCCGCGACCAGCCCATGTCGGCTGTGTAGGGTGCCCTGATGGGGCAGTGTCTGTCTAAGTCTGAGTATCCTGAGTCCTTGTTCTCCTTCCTTCCAAGTGGTTTTGTCCCATCTGAGTTCCAAGTTCCAAGTCCTCGTGGAAGTCTTTCCAAGTTCCGTGTGAGCCGTTCCAGGTTCCAAGTCCTTGTCTGAAGTCTTTTCAAGTTCCAAGTCTTCGTGTGAGTTTTTCCAAGTTCCAAGAGTCCTCGTCCAAGTCCTTCCAAGTTCCAAGCATCCTCACCTTGTTCAAGTCTTCAAGCCTAGTCCAAGGCTGAGGTCCCGTCTTGTTCCTAGTTCTAGTACTATTGCCTTTACTCGACCTCTGTCTGTCCTGCCACATCTGCCGCTTCCTAGTGGCAGGTCCAAAAGGGCTATTGAGTGGCTGGAGGGCTACCCCATAGACCAGTACGTGCAGGTTTGGCAGAGGTTAGGGTGGTGGTCAGTCTGCTCCTCCCATGCTTGGACATGTCTTGCCTGCCGTGGCACTTCCACGGAGCTCCTCTCTGCAGTCACGTCATGGTCCAAGGGCACACATCTCCCCAGAATCGGGAGTGCTCCCTAGCGCTCCCTCTCACAGTTTCCAACACATTTTATCCTTAATGTCTGCATATCAGTACCCAGGACCGTAAAAGTCGGGGCCCAGCATTGGCTGTCATCTGAATCCATCTCCCCTTTCCCCCTGCCATTGAAGCAGAGAGCAATGTTGCAGTTGCATCACAAGCATCAAGGCTAAGTTCTAATTGATTAATAGTAGTGAAAGCCATGCCTTCTGTTAAGGGTCATAACTGGCACTCCAGTTATGACCCTTACCCCCATGCACACTTTTCTTCATTTCCAACCTCTAGCATTTAGGGATCCCATGTCCTTTTGAATTCGTTTACTGTTTTTGTCTTCACCTCCTCCTCCGGAAGGGCATTCCAGGCATCCACCACCCTCTCCGTGAAGAAATATTTCCTGATGTTGGTTCTGAATCGTCCCCTCTGGAGTTTCATTTCATGACCCCCTAGTTCTTCAGTTTCTTTTCCAATGGAAAAGGTTCAAAGATTGTGCATCATTAAAATCTTTCAGGTATCTGAAGGTCTGTATCATATCTCCCCTGCACCTCCTCTCCTCCAGGGTGAACATATTTATATCCTTCAGCCTCTTCTCTTAAGTCTTCCGATTCTGACCCCTCACCATTTTGGTCACCCTTCTCTGGACCACCTCCTCCCTGTCTCTGTCCTTTTTTAGATATGAGCACCAGTACTGAACACAGTACTGCAGGTGAGGCCTCACCAAGGACCTGTACAAGGGGATCACAGCCTCTTTTTTTCCTGCTGGTTATTTCTCTCTCTATGCAGCCCAGCATCTTTCTGGCTTTAGCTATCGTCTGGTTGTATTGCTTCACTGCCTTCAGATCGCCAGAAACTATTACCCCAAGGTCTCTATCCCAGTCCGTGCACATTAGCTGTTCAGCTCCCATCAAATACAGCTCTTTTGGATTGATTGGCTGAGCTAATCAGGCCATATCTATGGTGCATTACAAATCTTTACAAATCAAATAAACCCAAGACAGTGAACTTAATAAGAAAAATCCCCAGAGCATTAAGACACTGGGTTTGTGGTTTGGAAGAGTATTAATGACACCTCTCTGGATGCTGACGTAGTAAGAGTTTGGCCTCATGCTCTTTTGGTTAGATGAAGCAATCTGTGGTTTGTCTTTCTGACACAATGTATTAAATGTTACAGTTTTTACGGAGCAGAGCACAGACAGGGATACATTGTGTCATTCTTCTGTCTTGGTGAAACTGAAGCAATGCAACACTGCCAGAAGGATACAAAGACAATATTTAGAAGAGAGAGAGAGAGTGTGTGTGTGTACGTAGTAAGCTGCACTCGGCTGTGTGCGTAGTTTTACTCAGGTTTGTGTGCGTAGTTTTACTCAGGTTTGTGTGCACATTTTGTGTGGGTACAGCTTTGCTCCCGACAGAACAAGGAGTTCAGCACACAAAAAACCCCCCATGCACACAAACATAAGTAAAAGCATGCACACAAATTAGCACTCCTCCATACAAATCCCACATTAATGAAGGCATTCGCTGCCACTCCCCTATGCAGAGAGGTGCGCTGGCTTAACGCTGGAAATGTAACTCCTGGTCAGAGGTGGCATAAAGTTTCTGGGGCTGGTGTTAGTCTGTGGGACTGAACCTGCAGTTTGTGGTGCTGGGGTCCCATGTGCATAAAATATGATTTGTGTACATGCTAAGCAGGTACTCTGGGCACACATCACTGGATTAGCATACTGTGTCTTTTTTTTTTAGCACATGTTTTACTCACACCTTTTTACATTGGGGCCTGAGTCAGTCTATGAAACTGTGAGCAAGGGGGAGGCCAATTGCTGAGGGGAGAGAGAGAGTGAGAGAGAGAACCCAGCTATAAGGGCCTTCTAGTAAGTATTTACATCTCTGTAGGAGACCCACCTACTAACTCGAGGTGAGGTTTAGGTAGTAGTGTAGGGTTAGCAGCCACTTTGACATGCAGAGAGAGACATACAAACAGAACAGTGGTCTCTTGTGAAGATTTGATGACCTTCGGAGTGAGGGAACTCACACAACGATGAGATTTGTACATTGTTCTCTCAACCTAGCTTGATGGACTCTCAATCTGGGTTATTAGGTGGGCCTCCTATAGCTAGGTTCTCTCTCTCTCTCAGCTTAAAATATCAAAAAGGCCATAGCACACAGCTCAATGCCAATGAAAAAGGTGTAGTTATTTCTGATGTTAAAACTGTGTGATTATGACTTCGCAAAGCCAGCCCACTTGGACAGAAATCCCACCCTAAACTCCTCTCCCTTTTCCAAATTAGCATCGCACCATGCGTTACGGTGCTTTTTGCACGTGTTAAGGCGTTTTTCAAGTGTGAAAAGGCCATAACGCAAGTTGGAAAATAACCCCCATAGTCTGGGAAGTGTCAGAACCAAATTTCCCCTGAACTATTCCCCAATACATAGCTGAAATAACTAAGATAAGTTCCAGGATCCCCCAATTATGTCTCAAAACCATTAGGAAGCTTCCTAGGAATGGAGAGGTCATTAGGTCATAACGATCAGCAGGGCCGGTGCAAGGGGATTGGGTGCCCTAAGCACCTTCAGCCTTGCGCCGCACCCCTGCCCCCAGCCCCGCTCCTCCCCCACCCTCCCAACTCCCGGGTCCCCCGCTGGTGGTCCAGCGGGGGACCCGGGAGCCATCTGCTGCCCCTGGGTCGTTGGCTGCCACTAACCAAAATGGCACCGGTGGCCTTCAGCCCCTACCATGTGACAGGGGCCACCGGTGCCATTTTGGTTAGTGGCAGCCGAGGCCCCGGGAGCGGCAGATGGCTCTCAGGCCCTCCGCTGGACCACCAGGGGGATGTCGGGGCTGGCAGAATTTTGAAAGGGCACTTTTTGCCTTTTCAAAATTCTGCCGCCTGCCGTGGTGCCCCCTAAGTCTTGGCACCATAGGCACAGACCTAGCTCGCCTAGTGGTTCCTCCGGCCCTGCCGATCAGTCACCATAGCTTGCAGCTGCAAGTATCGAGCATGTGTACAGGAAGTCAATTCAAATCCTTCCTCAAGAGAAGCAAAAGTGCAAAAAGATCTGTCTCCCCAAAGGTGAAACAAACTGACCAGCCCCTGCGCCTTCCAGATTTTAAATACTGGTGAGAATGAAAATCCCAGGAGAAGCAACTTATTATGAATGGGGAACAGTAAAAAAAAAAAAAAAAAAAAGCTCGTCACTTGTCACTCCCAGATGTTTAGACACGTTATTTTTAACGTGTTTCAAATTAAGCTATTTTATGCAAAACAGAATAGCACAATCATTAAACAAACCATAGCAATAAGGGAATAATAAAATGGTCCTGTTCAGAAGTTTGCACTCCCTTAGTTCTTAATATCGTGCATTATCCCCTTTTGCATCAATGACAGTTTGCAGTCATTTTGTGATAGGTGTGAATGAGGCCCTTTATTTTCTCATGGGGTAAAGCTGTGCCCATTCCTCCTGGAAAAAAGCCTCAGATCCTGTAAATTCTTTGGTTTTCCAGCATGAACTGCAGGTTTGAGGTCTCCCCAAAGTGGCTCAGTGATGTTGAGGTCAGGAGACTGTGACGGTCACTCCAGAGCCTTCGCTTTCTCCTGCTGCAGCCGCTGAAGGTCAACTTGGCCTTATATTCCCGATCATTGTCACGTTGGGAAGTCCAAGTGCACCCCATGTGCAGCTTCCTGGCTGATGAATGCAGATTCTCCTCCGGTATTTTCTGATAAGATGCTGCATTCATCCTGCCATCAATTCTTACTAAATCCCCTGAGCCGCTGTTGCTCACACCTCCCACAAAACAGCAGAGATGCTTCGTGGCAGAGACGCCATGCTTATCATCATAGCATTCATGGTTGTGACCATAAAGTTCAATTTTGCTCTCATCACTCCAAATGATTTTGTTCCAGAAGTTTTGAAGCTTCTCTAGGTGCTATTTGTCATATTATAAGCTGTATTATGGCATGGGTACAGCAATAGGCTTTTTTCTGGCACCTTCACCATGCAGCCCATTTTTGTTCAAGTATCTCCTTATTGTGCCTGCTGAAACACCCATACCATTTTCTTTCAGAGAAGCCTGGATTTCAGTAGAACTTGCTTGTAAGTTTTTCTTTGCATCCCAACAAATTTTCCTTCATTGGTCTGCTTAATATTAACTGAATCCATAATTTTTCACTTCTTGATCACTTTTTGAACAGTACTGATTGGCATTTTTAAATCTTTGGATATCCTTTTATATCCTTTTTCTGATTTATAAAGTTGAGCTACTTTTTCTTGCAGCTCCTTTCACAGTTCTTTTGTTTTCCCCATACTTCAGTAATCACCAAAGTCAGTGCAACCCTGGATGACATGCACAATGGTTTCTCAAGAGCTAAGAAACTCATTGAATATTTATACACAGACACTAGTTATAATCAAACAAGGCACAGGTGTAGATACCTGCCCTTCAGTGCCATCTCAACCCAAATCAGCCCAAACATTCAAAGGTATGTAAACTTTTGAACAGGACCATTTTATTATTTCCTTTATTGTTATGGTTTAATGATTATGCTATTCGCAGAGTGCTCCAAGCACTAATATTTGCAAGCATGGATTACTGTAACGACTACTGTTACAATTATACATCAATAAGACCATTGCAAATTTTACAAACCTCAGCGGCTAGAATTCTCACAGGCAAAAGAGATCACATAACAGATACATTATCAGAACTACACTGGCTATTGAACAAAGAGTTCAATTCAAAGCACTTTGCACAATACACAAACTAATCCACGACGAAAAAGCAGAATGGCTGAACACAGCGCTGTGAGTACACGTCCCACATAGAAATTTAAGATCAGCAAACAAAGCTCTCTTAACCATTCCATCTGTGAAAACAGCGAGACTAACCCAGGTTAGGGAACGTGCACTGTCCCTGGCCGGTCCCATATTATGGAACACCCTGCCCCTAGAACTAAGACTACAGAGAAATCTCAAAATGTTTAAAACAAATCTCAAAACTTGGCTTTTCAAACAGGCTTTTTACAAAGAGAACGGTAAAAGTATGTAAGGATAAGACGGCACAGAGCACCCAACACATAATCTCCAAGTGACTACCTGGAAATTATCTTTATCCCACTGAGGCCCGGGGTGTACCTCTCGCAGGGGGGGGGGGGGGAGAATCCGGCTCCCCCCACCCCCCCCGGAGCGACTGTGCCTCCTTCACGTGGAGCTGGGCCTGGCCTCTTCAGTATCTGCAGCATTGCCAAACAAAAGGAGAGGTGAGAATAAACAGTCCATTCAGGCTCAGGAAGGAGCTAGAACATTCCAGTAGCTTGGAAGGATCACTTACCAGCAGGCCCAGCCCTCTCTGCCCGCAGCCGCTCCAGCCACCTCCACCTCTTGAGGTGCAGCCACCGGGCCTTCTTCTTCAGGTCCTCCATCTATTAGAAGGAAAGGAAGAGAGAGATAGTGATAATAAGCTTAAATAATCGAGTACGTTATCAGCTTTGCCAATTATCTTTTAACATTACAGTAAACTATGACACTACAATACTCTGTCTGCTTCCTCCTCTGAGGCCTAACCTGGCATTCACACTCCCACATTAACCCCATCTGCTGTAGTAAAGTCCCGCTTATTCCTCGGGGGTGCGACGCTGGCTCATTATAGCGGGCCTGCAACCGCCTCCAGGACCGCCGAAGGCCAGGGAGGTCGGTCCTACGACCACGCGCTGGAAATAGGGAGCTTCCCCTCTCCACCACCCGGGACGCCAGCAGTTCGATGTCCCTGCTGGTGGAATTTGGCTGCCTTCCACGTGCTGCCATTATGGGGGTGTGGGCTAAACGGGAAGCCCCGCACTCGCATTCACATGGGCACGCACACGCGATTGCGGGAGGCGCTCACGTACACCTGCACGCACAAGTATACTTGTGCGCATAACCAGCGTGCGCAACGTGCGCACAAATCAGGGATCCATACACATGCGGATTTTGTATAGGGCGCGCACAAGTGCGCAAATTATGCAAAATTTATGTGGCCCGCTGCGTGCACAGCAGCGCGCGCGCCGTTATACAGTCACGCGCAATTCCTTTAAAATCTACCCCTAAGGATTTCCCCCCATTCTGAGTCTAGTAAATATCCCGATGAATCACCCTGGAGGGTTCATGCTATAGGGGTCACGGAGGAGGCAGACGGACTGACAGCCAAAGAAAAATGAGTTCCTGGAATTACATGCACTAGATACGTTCTCTTCACGTCGGCTCCCATGCTTATGCTATTACGCTGAGGAAAAGCCAAACTGGATCCCTTTAACAAAGCAAAAGTAAGCGGAGGTGTCTTAAAGCAGGATACCTTATGTGGAGGTCGGTGCAGAAGCACAAAAAGAGAGCAGTGAAAACGCATTAGTAGGGAAGTGAAAAAGAAAATAAAAAGCAAATTCACAAGCAGCAGTGTCTTGCAGCCTGGCTAAGTTGTCTCGTCATGGACTTCAGAGCAAATGTCCCGTCCCTGAAAGCACGCAGGCAACTCAAGCAAATACCTAGGGCACCGAATTCTGAAGGCCTCCCAAAATCTGGGACTCCCCCTTGTTGCTCTTTGATTTCTGAGGGCAACCCCCCCAGTCTCCTGCCTATAGGCAGCCTAATCTTAAATCCAGCCCTGCTAGCAAAAGCGATGCTCCAAGGGACGCACTGAGGGCATGGAAAGAGCTGAGAAAGGGGAACCTGCTTTCAGGGATTCAAACAGAGCTCACGGTTTGCATAACATTAACACGAGTGTCAAACGAGCCAGCACTGACGCAGACTTGTGATTATTCCAAGCCCCTGGAGAAAATCAAAGGATGGACACAAAGCAGAAGGAGCTTTGAATGCTGACAAGACAGGAAGCATGTGCCTGACAGAAACTTTGTTTCCAAGGAAGAAAAAGTGCCTGCCAGGAATTAAAGCTGCTAAACATGGCCTGACAGCTCTCCGGGGAGAGGGGGTCACGGTAGGTGCCCTCAGCAAACCGTTTGCCTTGCACCCCCTCCCACCTTCAATTAACTTTTGCAAATTAATGTTGTGCAGTAGGATGGATAAAAATGTTGCATTTATACTAAAAAGATTTGCTGTGCATGGAAAAGGAGGATGGGTTACTGAGTGGAAGATAGAGAGGACAGGAAAGGACCCACTGCCCCTTCCAACCTGCGCACATTGTTCTGGATAATATATCCCAGGCACAAAAGCTTTGGCAGAGAAAGATATTGCTCTATACACATTCGTTTTTCTCATCTTCCTATTGGTTCCCTGGCAGCAGCAAAACTGATATTTGAAGTGAATTCGCCTGTATTCACAGGGTTGGGGGTTTTTTTTTTTCTGTTTTAATAAAAAAAAAAAAGACCACTAGTAAAATAGAAATGAAGTCAATGTATAGAAAGTGAACGGTGGCTCCATCTCCCTCCACTTACTGTGGTCACGAGGATTAGGCTCACGTCAAAGCAAACAAAACCCCGATCAATCTGAAAATACAATCATTTTCCAGAGATGCCAATGCAGATCTATTAAGTGATGCAGACCCACCCATTGCTCTGAGAAAGTAGTGCAGAAGTCATCAGTCACCAAGGAACTGAGACTCTCACACTGCTGCTAGTAGGAAAGTGCTGCCGCAGGACCTAGAGTAACAGCATCAGCATCAGCACTCTCTGGCTCATGGCAGAGTCAAACCCCCCCCCCCCCCCCCCTCCCGTCAATGCTGATTTTTTTTGTCAAGCAAGCAAGGAATGGAGGTGCCAAGATGACTTTGAGTCCTCCTCAATTCCACATTGACAGTGCAAAAGTGGAGGAGGTGGAAGCGGATGTAAGGAGGCTGTCGTACCTGGGAACTTTGAGTTGTGGTCACCCTGAGATTGCTGTTGATTAGCAGAGGGTGGGGGGGAAGGGGGCGGAGAATGGAATAAAATGTATGAGCTTCCTCTCTTCCACTGCCTCCTCCACCCAACTAATCCACACTTTCTTCCCCCCCCCCCCCCCCCCCCCCCGAGATGACCCAGCATACTTCCCCTTCCTCTCTCCCTCACCCCAGCGCTCTCTTTGCTCCCTCCCTCTATGTCTCAGCTCCATGACTTATGCATCCTCACTCTGCCAGGTGCAAGTGGCACAAGAGGTTGGTTTATGGTCTTCTGATGGTATTTTGAGGGCACATTAGGTGCTTTGCTCAGCGGGAATCCCCAGGAAGTCTATAAATGCCAGGCCAGGCTTGACTGAGGCTTAGCAAAGAGTGAAGCCTGTCTATCTGATGATGGGATGGCTATTAACGAGACAGTAATACAGGGGCTGCCTGAGGGGAAATTTAGGTGGCAAATTCTTTGTTTAGTGTCCCACAATCCCCTCAAAGAGTTTTACAACCCCCCCTCCAAAAAAAACCTGCCAATAATTTACATAATGCATTGGGCACCCAGGGGCTGTGAATGTGCGCGCGTTAGGAAAACAGGCGCTCAACGCAAGTGCCCGATTTACCGTGTGCTTTTATTTCATCGGCCCCCCTGTGTATCTCCTCTGGATCCCTGGATGTAGGTGACTTACCCTGCTCCACTGCAGGAAGGAAGGGGCAGCCAAAAAAAAAAAAAAAAAGTCTTCCTCCTGGATGTCTCAACTTAATCTTATTTGGAAGGGAAAAATGACATTAAGAGCAGAGTTGCTCCTTGCAATAGGTCACCACTTCTGAGCAGTGGCGCAGCTACGGGTGGGCAGTGGCCCAGCCACTTTCCATTCAGGCCCACCCAAATTTCTTTGCAAGACACTGCAGCCAATAAAAGCAGGCAGCATCAGCAGGCACCCAAGGGAGAAAAAAAATAAATAAAATCAGCTGGTGTGTTGCGGCTCCCGGTGTCCCACAGCCCCAGTAATACTTCCCTTTACCTTCTTCCTGCCCCCGCGGGCCAATGGGAAACCTCCTCCCTTCTTCCTGCCCCCGCGGGCCAATCGGAAGCCTTCTTCCTGCCAGTGGAAGGAGGAAGCCACTGATTGGCCGGTGGGGCAGGAAGAAGGGGGGCATCAGGCTGGGAGGAGTGGCAGTGTTCAAGCCAGGGCTGGAAATGCAGGGCAGGGGGGTGACTGGGGTGTGTGTGAGAGACAGAGACTGGGCAGGGGGGTGACTGGGGTGTGTGTGAGAGACAGAGACTGGGCAGGGGGGTGACTGGGGGGTGTGTGAGAGACAGACTGATCGTAGGGTTTAATTGGTGTGTGCGCAGGGCCGGTGCTTCCATTAGGCAAACTAGGCGGTGGCCTAGGGCACCACAATTTTTTTGGGGGGCGGGGCAAACTCCTGCAACAAATCCAATACCAAAGGAGGGGGCGCTGTGCCAGAGCTGCTGCCAATACGTAATCCAGGGGAGGGGTTGCATTACTGAAGGTTCGCCTAGGGTGCCAAATACTCTTGCACCGGCCCTGTGTGGGTGACTTGTGGGCCCTAAAGAAGAGGACGGTAAGGACAGAGCTTCAGCAGCCGCTGCTGCTCCTGGTCTGTGCTTTCAAGGGAAAGGAGTAGGGGAGTTTCTGGAGAGGGTAAGTAAAGGTGGCATTTTAAGTTTATTTTTCTTGATTGACTGCCATTTTAATTGAGTATTATGTGATGTGTCTGCTGTTTTGAAATATTTTATTGATATTTGGACAATGTTTAATAATTTTTATGAGTTTTGTTGGATGTTATTCTGTTCATCAGCTGTTTTGAAACATTTATTAATATAGTTTTACAGTTATTTCTGTGTGGGGCTCTATAGCAGCTTGGCTTGTTCTGTTTTCCTAATAGGAGGTGTATTGGTGTTTAGGACCTGATTTAATATTTGTAGTGTTGCCTTTTCATAAATAGGGTTGTTACTGTGAGTGTGTCCCATAATGCAGGTGTAACTTTGTGCGGGTTAGTTTGTGTGCATTATTGCAGATCCTGGGACTGTTAGGTGCTATATTTCTCTTTCCATTTCTCCAGGTTTGCACTGCATGCAGAGTGGCTTTTTTTGATTTTCCATTCCAGTTTCTATCTCCATATTTATAATGTGTGGTCCTTCTGTTCTTTGGTGAAGGTCGGTTCTGTGTGTGTGCCCGAGGTGAGGTATTTTACTAGCATGTAGGCAATTGTATCAATCTTATTTGTGGATGCAGAGTGTATGTTTACATGATGATAGCTTAGTAAATGACAGGGCTGGAGAGCCTTTTTCTCCTGTCTACCCAGTTATCCTCTCCACACTGCTAAGGATACATCCCAGCTGTCAGCCAAAGGGTGTGACCACCTTCAAGACATCTCTTTATCCAGAACAGTCTTTTTTTCTGTTCTTCCTTTGTAAAGAAATGGGGATGAATGTCAGGAGCCCCTGGACTCGATTCAGCAAATGTCAGCATCAGAGGAAGACTAAAACTAAATAGTTGAGCCATAGGAAAGGAAAAGAAATCTTCAAAGATATTTATCTGTTTTATTGATACAGATTAATAAGGCATTTGCTCAATTATGGTAAATATTTTGGTACAAATTCAATGATGAAGGAACCCTCTTTCCTATTTTCTTAAACTTATCAAACGCAGTAATTCATGACCATCATAATAGGCATCATTGTGTGGTAAAGTATACCTTTGCACTCTACCTTATGCTTAATCATAGGTCAGTCCATATTTTTAAGTGTTTTTGTTGCTTAATTCACCCCAGTGATATACTCCAAATTTCTAGCAATAATCTTGTGTTACATCAATTCAAGATTACTTATGTTGAAAATTATGAACCAAACTTATCTGGATAATACGATGTTATTACTTCTTCTTAACCACCATCGACTTTGAGCTTGATGCCCTCAAACTGTCAGCAATATGAGAATTCACTATATTGCTGTTCTATGCCCGACATTGCACAATGTTTCGGACTAGCAACGAGTCCTTCAAGGGCGTAATATATTCCACAGCATGGCGTATCTTGGCATGGCATCAAGCTCAAAGTCGATGGTGGTTAAGAAGTAATAACATCGTATTATCCAGCATTTGTGCTCATAGCTTTCCAGCTTTCTTTGTTCAGGTTACTGCTGTTCCTGGACTCCTTTTGTGACCTATTTAGTTGAGTTTTGTTATCCACTTTTCTCTTTGCATTTGTGCAAGGGAAGAGATTAATGCCTCTGACAGAGTCATCCATCACCGTGAGCTTTTTCCTTTGGTTTCTGATCTGGAATTTCTGTATGCATTGGGTTTTTTCTCTCTTTTCCGATAAATTCTGAAAAAGATTGAAATGTTAATACAGAGAAGGCATTTTGTACTTGTTGCACTTGATACAGTGTGTGTCTATGGAACACAGGTCTTATTCTACCAGAGCCCACTAATACTTTTTAAGTTCCTTTTAATGGCCTGCGTGAGTGGGGGGATAGAGTTGTGGGCTGCACAGCTTTCAATAATGGGTGTCTGTGGGTTACAGGTCTTATCCTACCTGAGCCCACAGTAAATCTCTTTTTTTCTTGAGTTTTGGTTATTCAGTGGTAAGTGGAAATTATTTCCTGAATAATGTACCGTGGCTGAGACTCTCTTTATTGAAGCTAATTCAGCTTTAAAGTCATCCAGCTCCTTTTCCAATGTAGAGAGTTTTGAACAAAAGGGGCAAGCCTTAAGTTTCCATATGATTACCCTCAATATAAAGGCTCCACAGCAGTTGCATTGAATAGTACTCATTTAGGTAAGTTATTTGATTGGTACACCTATTTTATTACCAAATTACCATTACCGTATAGTAAACCTCCCACACACCCTTTATAGACAGACAATACAATTATGCATTTATAACACATTTTACATGAAAAAGAACATTCAAAAGTGCAGTCTCCTGAGGCAATAATATCACTTACAGCCTGCATATTATATTTACATGCAGTGCTGCGGTGCCAGCCAGAAAACTCTGCAAAAAAGACACTTGGAGCTCCTATGGAATTGGTCTTTTTGTAATGTGTACTGGGTGTGGGCTTGGCCCTCAGAAAGCTATGAAGAAACAAAATTACCATTACCGTATAGTAAACCTCCTACACCAAAACAGCCCTGACAATCTTCTATGAAAAGGCAGCACTGCACATATTACACCAGGCCCTAGAACACCAATAAAACTTATTAGGAAACCAGGCTGCTACACGGAAATTACATGCCAGCAAAATACTTCACCTCGGTCACATAGACCCTCACCAAATACAGAATAAAGAGATCAGAAAGTATGAACAGAAACCTTTTGAGAAGAACTGAACTGGAACCCTCTGTATGCAGAGCAACAATGGAAGAACAGAGACATTACCATTCTTCATAAAACACGAAATAAAATCAAGAAATATAACACAATCATAATAAAATCATATTCATAAAATAATATTTCAAACGTTAATGAATAGAATATCAAAAATTTCCCAAACACCAATAAAATATTTCAAAAAATCTGATGAATAAAAAATCCAATAATTAAAAAATGTTCTGTTCCCCCCCCCCCAATTAAATATTTTGAAAGAGCAGAATCAAATTACACCCAATAATTAAAACTAATAAGGATTAAAAAATCTCCAGCCATCCATACCTGTGATCTTCTGATTTCCAGTCACCCTGAGATTGTCATGGATTGGGGGTGATAGGGCCGCACACATTTTATGTTCTCTCACATGCATAATAACACATTCATTCTCTCATACTCTCCCTCTCTCTAACATACACAGGCTACCTCTCCCTCAGATACAGTGTGTGTGTGTGTGTGTGTGTGTGTGTGTGTGTGTATGTGCCTGTGAGAGCCTATATGTGACACATGGGCTCTCACAGGCACACAAACATACACAGGCTCTCACACAGACACACACATAGGCACTCACACAGACATACAAACATGCACAAACACAAGGCTCTCAGACACACACAGGATCTCGGTCACTCACACACATATGGCCTCCTGATGTCTTCTGGCCATGATAGGATGAGCTCCACCATGGCCCATGTCCACCATGGCTCTTTGGGCCTCCTGATGTCTTCGGGCCGTGGTGGGATGATCTCCACCATGGCCCACTAGCCTTCCTGATTGGGGGGAGGGGGAAAGCTGCGTGCTCACGCAAATGGAAGAGAAGCCTCTCCAGTCGCCGGCGGCTTGAGCACTGGCAGCCTGCAGCCCCGTGGCCTCTCCTGCTGTCGCCGGCTCGCTGCCCGTGGAAATGCATGGCATGCACACCCGGTCGTGCCGGGCCTGAAGGTCTGTGAACTGTAAGTGTATAGAATGCCAATGGCTTGGCCGAATCCCACCACCGGCCCAGGTATACAGTCAAGATCTGCAGTCCTCCCTTCCTTGAGAAACCATCGGCCAATTTAGTTTCTCAGGTTACCTGGCAGGTCTGCCCTTGCTTCAAGGCACACTCGAACTCTTTATTTTTATTTATTTATTTTGAATTATTGTGTGGCCAAGCTAATCAAATTCACGTGTGAGAGCAACAAATGCACGAGGAAAGGAAAACAGAAGAAAAAATCAAGACTGGGAATAATGTTCCAGTCTGGAAAAAAGCAAGATTGAGGGATCAATAAACTCCAAAATACCTCTCACCAGTCACACTTCTGATGAATCATCAATGCCTAAGCTGCCTTTTATGTATAATTAATTTAAAAGTTAAAAGATTGTTTAAAAGTACAATTATCTCTGTATAGGAAAAAAAACTGGAGACGGAATTCCGGCTATAGTTTATGAAAGCAATGGGCACATAAACACCCTCACATCTCACATCCTCACTCAGGCGTCTCGTTCTGTAATTAGAAAGGAATGCATTGTAACAAGTTTTGGAACCTGTGGCAGAGGTGGGACCCCCGAGTCCAGTGTGGTATTTTATAGCAGTGGTTCTCAACCTTTTTTCTGTCGGGACACACCTGATAGATAGTTCCCACATGCGTGACACACTGAACACATGACAGTCACAGGGCTAACCCCACTCCCACCCCCGACCCTCAGTAATGGGTATAAAGCAGAACTAGAACATTCCCCGTGCAACTCACCATATAAAAAAGATATTCTGGTGTTATCTCAGTAACAGCAACACAAACTCCCTCTATACCAGGCGCAATAGCCCTGCTTATGGAAAGACAGCAGCTCACCACCAATGCATGTCCTATTGAGAAAACACAACAAATAAGGTGAGGTATTTTATGTGACTACGTGCAAGTTACATTCCTCACCTCAGTCATACAAACAAAATCGACCTTCACCAAGTACAGAAAGACCACAAATTACAAATATGGAGACAGAAACTGGAATAGAAAACCAAAAAAAGCCACTCTGCATGCAGTGCGAACCTGGAGAAATGGAAAGAGAAATATAGCACCTAACATAGTCCCAGGATCTGCAATAATGCACACAAACTAACCCGCACAAAGTTACACCTGCATTATGGGACACACTCAAACAGTAACAACCCTATCTATGAAAAGGCAACACTACAAATATTAAACCAGACCCTAAACACCAATACACCTCCTATTAGGAAAACAGAACAAGCCAAGCTGCTATAGATCCCAACACAGGAATAATTGTAAAACTATACTAATAAATGTTACAAAACAGCTGATGAACAGAATAACATTCAATATATAAAAATTAAAAATTGTCCAAATATCAATAAACTATTTCAAAACAGCAGACACATCAAATAATACCCAATAATTAAAATAGTAGTCAATCAAGAAAAATAAACTTAAAAAGCCACCTTTACTTACCCTCTCCAGCATCTCTCCTACTCCTTTCCCTTGCAGGCCACACCAGAAGCAGCAGTAGCTGCTGAAGCTGTCCTCATGGACCTCTTCCTTAGGGACCACAACCAATCTCTTCTCTCTCTCACACACACACACACACACCCTCAGGACCAGTTTCTGTCTCACACCAATCATTTCCCCGACTAGTCTCTCTCTCATACACACACACATACCAGTCACCTCCCTGATCAGTCACTTTCTTACTTATACACAGGCTTTCAATCACACACATGTTCTCTCTATCACTTACACACAGGCTCATTCACACACATGCCCCATCTCTCTCTCACACACAGACAGACAGAAGGGGGGGGGGGGAGGCTGAGATTTTGACTTATCGGGCTAAGTAGTACTTAAAGGCGCTGCTTACTGTACAGGGGCACTTTGAATCAGGGTGGGTGGTGATACAGAAACATGCTGAGGAATTCATAGTAAAATTGACATCGCTAAAGATTTCTAGTCATAATGGATGAAAAGTATAACTAGAGGAGTAGATTTATACAAATATATGGAGTCTCTCTCTCTCATATTAATCAGAGCAGGGTAATTAGCCTAACCATGCCCCTTTTTTACGTGGGCGCTATTTCCACTATATTTATAACATTTTGATAAATCTAGGAGTAAGTAAGATAGCTGGATATGTCTTCAAAAGCGCTACTTATCCGGCTAAGTAAGACTGCTGAATGAGTCTTAAAAGCGCTACTTATCCAGCTAAGATAGTTGGATAAGGGTTACATATTCAAGAGCAATTTAGATGCGTAACGTGAAAGTTATCCATCGAAATGGCTTAGCCACATTTTTTAAATGCTTACCTGGCTACATTCTAGCTGGATATCAAATTATCCAGCTAGAATTTAGCTGGGTAAGATGGGGGTGTTTCTGGGGCGGAGATGAATTAGCCGGTTAAGTTAGCCAGCTAACTCTAGACGTGCTATAGGGCAGGACTAAATTTAGCTGGATACCACATAGCTGGCGAACTGTAACATCTGGGTATATTCAGCAGTGTGGCTGCACCGCTGAATGTCCTGGTTTTCCGTATATGGGTATCCGGCTAACTTAACTAGCTGCTTAGTGGCTGAATATGTACCCCATAAGTCTTAAAAGCGCTACTTATCTGGCTAAGTAAGTCAGCTGGATAAGTTTGTCATGTGCCCAAGCTAGAGGCCCTTTAATGCGATGATGACCCCAACCTCAAGGGACCACCATCACCTTAAAGACCAACAACAGGCAAAAGACTCGGCAAAAGTAGAAGTTGAGTAGGGGTCAGGGCTGCCCCTACCCCCAAAAGGTTTAAAAAATATATCTAGTGCCATGCATAGTGATAGCTCCCCAACCCTTTCAATACCCTGCATGTCCCTCCCCCCCCCCCCATTGAAAAGTATGCAGCCAAGGTTCCCCCTCCCACCCCAATAGAGTCCCAAAATCATTGGGAGTACAGTGCCCCTTTCTCCCCTAATGGTAGAAAAATAAGTATTGGTGGTGGTGTGGGACCCTACACCCCCCCCCCCCACCTCGGCACCTCCTGGCATCATCCTCTGACCCCCCTCCTTCACCCCATCTAGTCACAAATTAGTAGAAGTTCCCACAAGGGGCCCAGTGCGCCCCCTAAGCCCTCGGCCCAGTCAACGACACTTTTCAAAATGGCACCGACCTGACCTAGCACCTGTCACATGACTGGGGCAAGGTCCGAGGATGGGACCTCGGCCATACAGAAAAGAATGATAGGATATGCACAGGCTCTAACATACTGTGTACAGAAGGTAATAGGTGCGTGCACAGACTCTTTACAGTTATCCTCCCTGTCTCTGGGTTCATTCCACTATGAAGATCGTGTGGCCGGAGCGGAGGTCTCGAGATGGACAGGGCAGTGCAGAGCTCAGGGATTTGGTACTGATGCTGAATTGGTATTTAGGGACAGCATCTGCCAAATCTGTCCCTGATGATCTGCCAAATCTGTCCCTGATGTCCCATCAAACCTCAGACTGGAGCCATGCCTATTAACTTTCAGGAAAAATCTTAAAGCCTGGCTCTTTCTCCAAGCCTTCCCTGAACCACCAGACAATCACTAGCTGGCCTTCTTTCTTACCCAGTCTGTCACTCCGTTTCTCAAAGAAAAAAAATAAATAAATGGACTCTTAGACTTCAGATTAAAGCACCGTTCTTAAGTTTGTAACTTGTACACTCTACGGTAAAATTACTTTACTGGCCTTTTCTTCTTTCCAGCTTGTTGCAAGCTTCCAAGTTCTCGCCCCCTGTTGATTGTAACTTTGACTTATTCCTGCTTTGGTTATCTTTCGTTTACGTGAATTTGTTACTCTAGTTTTTTCCCTTTGTTAAACTGTAAACCGATCCGATATGGTAATCTACTATGAAGGTCGGTATATAAAATTGTTAAATAAATCAATAAATAAATGTTGGCCTATTCCATGCTTCAGTGGCCTTTAAACTCCTAGAGAGATCCTTCAGTCACAAAGGCTGGCAAAGGACTCTTCTCTTCTCCTCCAACCTCCACTTATAATCAGCTCTCTTTCCCCTCAACCATGTGGCTCCTTAGGATATGTTACCAATTTAAGAATCTGCATGAAATCACTGAACCAGTTTTTAATTATCCATGCAAAATCCTAGCATAGACTGAGAAGAGACAAATGGAAGTTGACAGACCTGATTTTTGGTATTTAGTTATTGGCACCTCTCAGGCTTACAACTGTAGCTCTTCCCCTGAATGCACATCAGGATCTTGTGTTTTTGACTGAATGTCTTTACTCTTTGGAATGAGCTGAGACAGGTTAATGATTATGGGCTTAAGTGTCCTTGCACGCAATAGAAACAGATTCTCAGAAAACTGATGGACTTGGCTTTTGACGTTCGGGCAAGTGATCCTGAGCCAGGAGGGTGCCCTTGTTTTCAGGAGTAGTTTGCCACAAGATATCTTCCTGCTGTAGGATACGAAAGGATTTTCAACAGCAAGACCCTTCCAAAAGAGACTCGAAGCATCTCAAGAAGAAATGCAGAGAGATCAGGAGGGGCCAGGCCAAGTCTCTTAGAAGACACGACGATATCTGATCCAGCTACATATGTGGACATTAATCAGAACAATTTCTGCGTTCACAAGGACGGTAACTTTAAAACGAGTGCGTGCAAACCCAGCCCACATAGGCTGGAATTTTAAATCGTCCGTGCGAGTGCGCACATATAATATAAAATATGCCTGGCGCACGTATTTGTGCCCCTAATTTTAAGCGGTTATGCGAGGAAACGTTATTCGCGTATCTTTCCTTAGGACTTATCAGCTTCTATACGCGCAAGTGAGCAGATATTAAAACATGCGCGCGTGAGGGGAATAACCAGTTTAACCAGTTAGTCCTCCAGCTTGCCCAGCCTATCTCTGGTTCTGCAGCCTGAACTCCCCCCAGTTTACCCAGATCCATTCAGTTTTTGGTTATAACGAGTTTTATTCTAACTTACACCTGAAAAAGAGCGGAAGTAAAATATGTTCATTTCCTGCTGCACCAGGTTGATGCTTTCTGACCAGGAGAGTTTCCTCCTCCAAGGCAGCACCATGGTTGCCAGACTGGAGTTGGGACTTGGCTATTATGTCCCTGAAGGTCTCATCTATATACCTCTCTGTCTGCCTCAGCTCCTCCAGTTCTGTTACTCTAGCCTCCAGAGATCGGACTTCTTCTCTGAGAGACAGGGGCTATTTGCATCACATGCACATGTACAACTTCTGAGAGGCGGGTAAAAAAATCATACATGTGACACTCGATGCAAAAGACTGAGAGCCCCCCTCTTGCTGCTGGACTGTTGCCTTCATCTTAATTTTGTTCAGTTCTTAGGTTGCTATGGGAGTAGGAATGTGTACAATTAGGGTCCTTTAAATGTATTAGTGTATTCACTATTTATCTGGTGGTGACCTACATGGGGATGATTAAACTCTTGATAAGGACTGGGGCAATCCTGAGTTTGTTAAAAGGCTGATTATTTTTTGTCACCTGCTCATAAATCAAAGAATGAGCTAGGGGTGGGTAGGAGGGAGGGAATGACAAAGACACAGACTCTTGGTTCTTGCTTACCTTCTGACTAGCAATTAATACCAACACACATACTCCAGGTTTTTTGTCTGCCTTCTGACTAGCTATTTAATATGGACACACAAACACGCTAAAGAGTATACTCAAAGTTTTCTTCTCCCCAAAACTTTGTTCTACTTACCAATTCCCTTTAGCCACCAGCAAGGTGATTCTCTCCTCAGTGTGAGAGAGAGTGTATGTGTGTGTGTGTGTGAGAGAGAGAAAGAGCATGTTTGTGTGTGTATATGAGAGAGGACATGTTTGTGTGTGCATGTATGTATAAATTCATGTCTTGTATGTCTGTATGAAAGAAGGCATTTCTATTTGTGTGCATGTATGAGAAGGCATGTCAGAGTCTGCATGTATGAGAGAGAGCATGTCTGTGTTGTATATATGAATGAGAGAGAGGTCATGTCTGTGTGTGTGCATGAGAGAGAGTACATGTATGAGAGAAGACAGGTCATGTATGTATGAGAGAGGGCATGTGTGTGTGTTGTGAACCTGCCCGCGCTCATTGCGGGCAGGCCCCCTACCTTTCGCAGCCAGTTGGGCCACTGCTGCTGTCCTCCACGGCACGGAAGCCGTGTTCTTCTGTCCTGTGTGGCAGGGCTGTGCCCCACCAAGAGCCTTCCCTCGTGGCTGGGGCTGCCACTCCTGATCTCCGTGATCCAGTCCAGATGTCTGTCCTCCGATCCTCATGTCCTGAACCCTTGGTTCCTCGTCACCACCCTTCCTGGTGAGCCATGTTATGGTCCATGACCATCCCCATGGGCAGGCTGAGTAGGGCGCCTCATGGTACAAGGCCTTCCTCACTGCCGCAGCACAAGCCTCCGGGAGACTTCCGTCTTGAAGCGTTGCTCCTGAATCTCTAGTTCCCAGTCTAAGTCCCTTTGTGCCTGCTCTGTCCATGTTTTAGACTCTGCATGTACCTGTACCGCTCCAGCGTGGTCCGCGACCGGCCACAGGCGGCTGTGTAGGGCGTGCCCCGGTGCATGCCTCTACAGTCTCTGGGACATGTTTCTCTCACTCGCTCTACTATCTCGTCTAGAGTCTGCCTCGAGTCCGGCGTGGTCCGCTACCAGCCCCGCTGGTGGGCTGTGTAGGGCGCGCTGCATTGCAGTTTCAACCCAGAACTTTGATCCTGAATCTTCGTGTTCAGTACCTTGCTCCTAAGTCTTCATCCAAGTGTCTTCGCCTGAGCCTTCCATGTTCCAAGGCCTTCATTTGTCCCTGGCCTCCATCTGGCCTGCCGCTTCTTGCCATTATTCAGCGGCAAATCCGAAAGGGCTTGGAACGGTCGGAGGACTGTTCAAAGACCACCATTGCATTGTTGGTCTTCCCGGTGGAGGGTCAGTGCCTTCAGTCATCCTTGTCTTCAGTCCAGCCTTGCTCCTGGTCCGGATTCTATCGTCTGTCTTCTGTCCAGCATTGCTCCTGTCCAGCCCATGCTTGGGCATGCCTCGCCTGCCTCGGCACCTCTTCGGAGTTCCTCTGGGGTCGAGCCGTGGTCCAAGAACACACATCTCCTGGAAAACGGAACGGCTCTCCTAACGCTTCCTAACAGTGGGTGAGTGAGCATGTGTGTATTTATGAGAGATATAGGAGAAAGTTTGTGAGCAGTGATCCTTCTTCTCTCCCCCTGCTAATCTACAACAATCTCAAGGCATCTGGAAATAAAAAAATCCCAGGTATGAACAGAGAGGATTTTTTTAACCTTATTAACTTGTTATAGGGTGGTTTTTGATGTGTCCGCTGTTTTTAAATAGTTTATTGGTATTTGTAAAATTTGTAAGTCTTTTAAATTATTGGATGTTCTATTCTTGAACTGTTTTGAAATATTTATTCTTTTTATTATGATTTTACTCTATTGATAATTTACATTTCTTGATTTTATTGTTTGTTTTATGAGGAAAGAGGATGTTTCTGTTTTTCCATTGTTGCACTGCATACAGAGTCTGGCTTTTTGTGATTTCCAGTTCAGTTTTTGTCTACACATTTCTAATTATAGTTTATGGTCTCTTTATTCTGTATTTGGTGAGGGTCTGTATGTGTTCTGCATGTCTGATAGAGGTGAAGTATTCTGCTATCCTATAGCTTCTGTGTAAGGATCTAAAGCAGCTTGGTTTGTTCTAATAGGAAGCATATTGGTGTGTTAGGGCCTGGTGTAATATTTTCATTGTTGCTTTTTCAAAGGTAGGGTTGTTACTGTTTGAGTGCTGACAATTAGTGATGTTTAGTTGTACTACAATTTATTCATGGCTTTTTGAGGGCCAAGATCTCACCCAACAAACATTACACTAGGCCTAATGCCAATTCCAAGTGACATTTTTACTTTTTTCTACAGGGTTTTTGTTACGGGGAGCACTAGGGAGTGGTCCCCATTCCGGAGAGGTAGTGTGCCCTTGGACCACAGCACGACCGCAGAGGGGCTCCGGGGAAGCGCTGACGCATGTGAGATGTGTCCAAGCATGGGCTGACAGACTGAAGATCAGGAGCCCTGGCCTCTGCCGAACCTGAGCGCATCGAAAGAAACCCAACAACGCAATGCTGGTCTCTGGAGTAGCCCTCCGGCCACTCGATAGCCCTTTCGGACCTGCTGCTTGGTACGGCAGATGCAAGAGGACAGACAGAGGCCGAGGGCAGGAACAAGAAGACTCAAAGGATATTCAGACAACTCGGACGTAGATTCAGGTTACTCAAGGACTCGGAAAACTCAGACATAGACTCAGGTTATGTGGAGGTTTCAGGCAACATTCAGGATTATGGAGAAAGTACTGAGTGAGTACTGGATTGCTGCGTGCCCTACACAGCCGCTCGTGGTTGGTTGAGGACCACGCCGAAGGCGAAGCAGACTCTCTGGCAAAGTCTTTAGACATGGATGGAAGCAGGGACCAGGACAGGATTCAATACCCAGGATTCTCGGAACTAGACATTAAAAACAAGGGTCTTCCGTAGGCTAGCGCTGCTGCTGATGAAGGCAAAACACCACCTCTGGACAAGGAACATCAGGACATCTGGACCTCGGACCCCCAGGACACTCAGTCAAGAGCATCAAGGAGATGCCGAGGGGCGGAACATCTAGGCATCAACATCTGGATACAACAGGACATCAGGACTTCGGACCCCCAGGACACTCAGTCAAGAGCATCAAGGAGGCGGAACATCTGGAGAGGAGGACATCTGGAACATCAGGGACATCAAGGCAATGACATCAGGAACCGACAAGACGAAAACACAACGAGAAACCAGGAACACAGAAGACGACGATGAGGGAATTCCCAACAAAGAACGGAATGCCTTGAAGAAGCTGGCAACATAGAGAAGTCCAGGAGCGGACTGGCTCCTTGCAAAAGCAATGAAGAACTGACGAAAGACCCTTCTTATAGGGCAGAAGATGAAGTCATCAGGAGGGGCCGTGGGACTACTCCCACCGCGGGCCCTTTAAGAAGGCAGGAGAGGCGCAGCCTCGCACCTAGGGGCAGGACCCTGGAGAGCGGCATCCAAGCGGTGAAGAGGAGCAGGAAGGGCACTAGGCTGCAGGGCCAGCCCCAGCATTAGAGGTGGGTTCCAGGCCACAGAAAGGAGGCTGAGGGCGGCTCCATGCCACGGAGGAGGAGCTGACGGCAAAGGCTCCTCGCACAGGGGAGAAGACAACATCGATGGCCTCCAGGCCGCATGGAAACACAGTGGCAGCTCCCTGCCGCCGCATGGCAAGGAGAATGTCGGCGGCCTCTGGGCCGCATGGAAACACAGTGGCAGCTCCCTGCCGCCGCATGGCAAGGAGAATGTCGGCGGCCTCTGGGCTGCATGGAGACGGCACGGGCAGCCTTGTGGCCGCAAGGCTGAAAGATGGCAGCCTCCGGAGCGCATGGGGCACTGCGGAGAGGTGAGAGGCTGCTCGTGGCCCTAGCCGCAAGCAGAATCGTAACAGGTTTTTGGAATGCACCATAGCAGTGCATGTAAATATAATATACAGTACATGTAAGTGATAGTTTTACCTCAGAAGACTGTACTTTGAATGTTTTTCTCATGTAACATTATTATAATGCATAATTTTTATTGCATGTGGAGAGTGTGTGACCCAGGGGGTAGCGGCAGGCTGTAAGTTTCGCCTAAGGTGCCTAATACCCTTCCATAGGCCCTGCAGGAGGAAACTGCAGATAAAAAAATATATTATAGTATTCTAACTACTCAGCCTTTGAGGAAGCCATTGTTCGTAAGAGACCTAAATATTTCTGGCCTGATCTACTGTATATGCTCTTTAGGTACTGACAGGGTTTTGCTGTCCTATTTTTAGAAATACAGAATTAAATATTAACGATTTGAGAGTAATCACCTAAAGTTGTGCGAGACTGCCCTGAACTCAGATTTTGCATAAAAGCAGGAAGCAAGCGACTCGCATGCTGGCTTCACTGCCAACGTCGCCCTGGAGAAATGGAGGCCATGCAAAGGTTCGCAGTAAAGCTGCATTTGTCTTGTATCCTTTTACACATTTTCTGTTTAAACATAGTCTAAAGGGAAATGTCAGAGAGGATCTCACTCAGCACAGCAGTTTATTATATTTTTACATCAAAGCCAAAAAAGGAAATGGGAAAGATTCATGACAACCCCTGCTGTACCGCTGAAGCTAATTATACCCAAGGTAAGTTTCAGTGCCTGAAATTCCCCATTACTCTGACCTTTCATTGATCTTAAGAACAGATTATTGCCATGATCGACAGACCTGTGTGGCAATCCACCTTTCACAAGTTGCTTGTGATAGATTTATTGGCAGGTATCGGTGTGCAGCAGTGGGGGCAGGATGCAGCAGGCTCTGCAAGATTCCCGCCAGGCATCCTCCTCTGGCACAGTGCTGCTGAGGCAAGCAGAAAGATTTCTTGTCCCCGTAGAATTTCTCTGAAGCAGAAACAGTGAAACGCATGCACAGGCTGGGATGCAATCTTTTTTTGCAGAAATGCAGGATGGGATGCAAACTCAAATCGGGGTGACTGAGTTCTTGAATTACAACTTAAGTGATGGTTCCCAGGCCAGGGGGGGCTCTGTTGCCGAGGCAGTAGCACCGTGTGTACCACTTGATCGGGGAGAAGGAGGAAAATGCTTGCTACTACCATAGCAGCCTCAGAGATAGACCTCCAGCTCTCAGGGCCAGGGAGGGCTCTGGTGCAGCCTGGGTGTGTTGTCTGCATCGGGGCTGTTTAAAGAAGATAAAAGGTCAGAAGGCAGCAATTTTTCTTTCCATCAAGCTCGCTAACAGGTGCAGCATAAAATCTGGCAGTGGAGTGGAATCATAGGGCAGCAGAATGCATTATCTTGAGAAGCTTTTCTGTTTCTTTTCCATAACCCGACATTCAGAAGCAGACAAAAGCGGTGAGAGGAGGGTCCGAGACCTCCCAGCTCCCCACAAGAGGAGCAGCCACAGAAGAAGGGAGAAATACAAGTACACCCACTCCCATTCCTAGCAGTGTCCCATAAGAGGGAATTTATTTAAATATGTAAATGTTTTATTTATTTTTCTTCTGTCAATAAAAGTTTTAGTTTGTTGCTGTATCTGGTATGCATTGTCAGTTCCTTTATAATCCAGCTAGCCTTGTGATAAGCAGGCAGGAAATGATATAAGCATCACACTGCAGGTGTTGGTGTATTGTATGTGGCGTGAAGAAGGAGTGTGAGTTATATATGTGCACAATGGCACGTGTGCGTGAGGTTTGATTACGTGTAGCTGTGAGCAATTAATGTGGATGAGTCCTTCTTACCACTGTAGCATTGTATGTGTCGTCTTATGCATGCAGTCCTGTGGATCCATAGGCTCATGGGTTTGTGCTATGTGTTGGAGAAGATGAGGCATATATGCATCATAGAATTTGCATGTATAAAGAAATGTGTCTAGTGCAAGTGTGTGACTGAAAAAGCGTGAGTGCGTAACGATGTTTATGAAATAAAAATGATCTATACATTACCAGAACAGCTAGCATGCATATTGTGTAGGCTAGGGCTGGCAACTTCGGTCCAGCAAGCAAGTCAGGTTATTCACACTGAATATTCATTAGATGCATTGTCTCCATTGCATGCAAATACATCTCATGTATATTGAGTGTGGATATCCCAAATACCTGACCAGCATTAGTTATAGTGGGTCTTGAATTGGCAACCATCGGAATTAGGGGTGCAGACCCTCAAGACTAGCTGCTCTTGAAGCACCTGGTAATAATTACTTAATCTACTGGGAAGCTCCTGATTGAGCCGGTTTTGGGTGAGCTCCCTGACTGGAAGCTGGATATAAAGATCCATGCCAGGTTCCTGATCCATGCCTAGACCCAAAGTCTTTACCCGCTTGTGCCCTCAGGTATTCTCAGACCCTCAAGTCTCCGCCACAGCCTGTAGGTACCCGTGGGCTCCACCCATGGCGAGTGGCCGTGGCGTGGCTGAAGATACTGCCCAGACGCTCTGCATTGTGAGCTTCTTCTCCAGCTGCTGCTTACCAAGACCCCTGGCCTCCTCTGCACAATCTCCTTGTTCTCAGTAACATCTGAAAACCAGTTGTGGCACTTGAGGACCAGATTTGCCTGCTCCTGGGCTAAAGCAAAACTTTTAAAAAAGCAAATGCTGGGGGTACTATGAGGAAGGCTACATGAAAATGGTCACTTAGCCTCTCAGCTCTCCTCTCTTCCCAGTGTTTTACTATCACAGCTGTTTTTATGGCTCTTTTTTAGTTATTGGGGAGTTTTAATTTCCTAAAACCAATTTCCAATGGTCGTATAGGCAAGGTTGCTGGAGAATTAGAGGGGAGGTTTCTCTCCTTCCATGAACTTAACACTAAACTGGGGTGGAGGGAGGATAATATCCCAATTTGTTTAGTATTTATCACTACGGGGGTTTTAAATGTAGGTCAATTTGCCTCTGCATTTGGTAGGAAAATCTCACCTTTTGAAATCTTACTCCTTGGGAAGGTTAATAACAGAGGACTGATTTTCAAAATATATCAGTTCCTTCTATGTGCAGAATCTGACCCCAGTAGCCAGATATAAGGAAGATTTCTGGGTCAAGGTTTAGGGAGGAATGGTGAAGAGGAGGAATGGGGGCACAAAGTATGGAGAGTTAGTCGGCGGAATTATGGACGCATGCTCGCAAAGGAGATTGGCTATAAAGTTGTAGATCTTTGGTACTTCAGTGCAGTTACATAAGATGAATTAGAGTGACTCACAGGTGCTGGAGGAATGGTGGGGAAATGGGATCCTTAATCCGTATGTGGTGGACTTGCCCCCTGATCTCGGTGTTTTGGACAGACGTTTTATCATGGATTCGGGAGGCAACGGGGATACAAATTCCATTTGATCCGAGTATAAGTTTACTAGACCTTGCAGTACCAGGAATTACATCTTCTCGTCAGGGGGGTCATTCCTTTATCGATAAACCTCGTGGTTGCAGTGAGGCAGACCGTAGCTAGATTTTGCAAATTGCCAACTAATTTTTCTATGAAATTGGTTAAATACTTTGAACGTGACAAATACTATAATGTGCCCAGAATATGGGATTTATTTCTGAAATTTGCTGGTAAAGAAGTGGGATCTGTTTCTGCCGCACCCAATGGGTAACATCTGGAAAGGGAGGGATGGGTGTTTTGCAATGTTTAAATTCTTTCCCTTTTTCTTGGGCAGTGAGGGATTGTGAGTTGATTTTTAACTCCTGTGATAGTATAGTATATTATGCATATTCTGTCTCTGTTGGACATTGTATTTTGTATTCTGGATGAAATGAATTTGTTCCTGTACAACCTCTTATTGTATAGTTATTTATCACAATAAAGCCTTTTTGAAACTCAAAAAAGAAAATGCTGAAATTCTACTGAGAAATGTGTCACTGGCCTTTTAAAAGTGACTTTTGCATGGGAATCAGCCATAATAGAAACACAACGGCAGAAAAAAAACTGTGGGGCCAATATTCAGCCACGGAGTGGCTAGTTAATTTAGTAGGATACACCTATCCGGCTAACTTAACTAGGATGTTCAGTGCTACAGCAGTACCACTGAATATATCTGGCTGTTCAGTGCTACAGCAGTACCACTGAATATATCTGGCTATCTTAGTATATCCGGTTTACCTTAGGACAACCCTACAGTGTGACCAGAGTTAGCCACATAAGTAAAGCAGCTAAGTCTGAATGTTGGAGTTAGCCGCATAACTTATGCGGCTAACTCCACTCCTCCCAGAAATTCCTCCTGCCTGCCTCCGACCCGCCCTTGATTTATGTGGCTACATGCTAGTTATGCGGCTAGAATGTAGCTAGATGTAGAGATGAATATTACCATTTTGTCATTTAGATGGATAACATTTCAGTGATCCATCTAAATGGCTTCTGAATATTGACATTCGTATGGCCCATCCAGTCTACCCATCCGTCCGATTAATATAGCATTATAATTCTTATCACTTAGAAATCCCCTGTATTTATCCCCTGCTTTCTTGAATTCAGTTACTGTTTTTGTCTCCACCACTTCCACTGGGAAGACCGTTCCATGCATCCACCACCCTCTCTGTAAAGAAATATTTCTTAAGATTATTCCTGAATCCCCTTTCAACCTCATCTCATGACCCCCCTCGTTCTAGAGCCTCCTTTCCATTGTAAAAAGAGGGGTTGTTTCAGCTCTTCTATTTATCCCATAACTGTAAACATTTTACACATCTCAATATTGCTCTCATGGGAAGTAATGGGAATCGTGCAGATGTGACAGTGCTGCGGCCCATGCTTCCACCAGCACTAAATATATTCAGGTCTGAGGGCTGGCGGAGGGAAATAAAAGGTGTGCATGCATTTGGATGAAGGGTTTGCTGGTAGGTGGGTGAGTGGGTGGAGTGAAGGCTGTACATTAAGTGACTGCAGTAACTACTTCTCCCGTACTCTCCAGATAGCTATTTTTGTGCTATACCAAATATTTTCTGTTTTGATGAATTTTTATGACATCTGCTGTTCAGGTTGTTTTTTTCACTATTCACCCTACAGAGACTAAAAGGAATTTGGATGAATTAACCCATAGCAGTTTCCTCCCATTTTATTCCTGTGAAAAATGCTCCTTACTGAAAGATATTCATGCAAGAAAACACACATTTTGCTTTTTGCATCTGTATTCCACTACGGAAGAGTTTTAAGCTATTGACAGGCTTAAGCCAGGGAAAGTGCCTGGTCCCAGCAGCAGGAGGCTGAAGGGTGCAGAAGGTCTTTCAGAGCACGTCAGACTCAGTTCAAAGGATTACAGTGGGAAGGGGGGGGGGGGGGGGGAGGGGAGAGGTACCAAAATTAGCTTTCGTTTCATGTCTGAAACGAATTGGGAAAACATCTTCTGAGGTCAGTTCTTTTCTGGAACTATCGTCCTCGTCTTTGGTTATTCACCCAGATGGATTGGCCATCCTTCCACATTCTTTCCTTTTCATAAATCATTTTTCTGAGATTGCACTGGTGACCCCCTTCCCCCAAACCAGAACTCTTATGTATTCCTTCTCCCCCTTCCCCAGCTGTGCAGAAAGCGCTTTTCCTGGATCTTTTTGTGATGGTCCACTTTATGCATTATTACTTTACGGGGACAATATGTGCCATGAGGGAAAGGTTGCAGGAGGAGTCTGAAGACAGCTTAGACTCCCGGGATAAAACTAGGCGATTGTCACACATCCATTACATAATAATTTTCCACAAAAGCTGCCGTTTAGTGAGGTCGCGCTCTGTGATGTCATAAGGTTCTGATCTACTGTCAGACTGGGTGGGAGCAGAATTAATTGTTCCCCTATAAATCCCCTCGGAAGACAATCGCAGTCTCTTCTAACAGGGAATGAAATGACAGGAAATATTTCTGTAAAACATTCAGCTGAAGGCACGCGGGGTAAAGACGCTGAGAGAGAGAGCATAGTGATAAGGGAAAAGTGGAGCTCTCACTTTTGTAAACTCATTATGTCCCTGCAGAGGTAGGACACAGGTGAGGTCTCAGCAAAGTCCCGTGCAACAGTGGAATCACCCTCGTTTTCCTGCTAATTTGTTTATTTAAGAACATCTGTAGCCCGCCAACCTGAATTAGTTGCTCACGGCCGAGGACAAGACATCATCCAGTACCGGCCTTTGGGTAGGGTGTGCTGGGAATCGCCCAGGGTGCTGCGATCGAGGGCTGTCCCGGACGCCGCCGGCATTGCTTGTTGGCACCGAAGAAATTTCGAGTCAGTGGAGAGCCATGTTTCACCCTGGGGCGCCATTTGCCCTAGAACTGGCCCTGACAACATCCATAATGTAATTCACATTAGATAACATGAGGCCAATATTCAGAAGGCCGTTGAGTGGACAAGTTATCCGGCTCACCTTAGCAGCATAACTTGTCCTGTATAAATCTCCTGCTGAAAGTTATCCAGTTCCATGAGGCGGGATAACTTAGAAACATAAACGGCTTTGCTGTAATATAGCCATTTAGGTTTTTAAGTTATCCGGCCTTGTGCTATGTATCTGAATATCTTTAAAAGAAATCCAGGTAAGTAGTGCCAAGACAGTTAAAAAACAAAAACCACAAACAAATACAAGGCCCTTTGATCCACCCGTCATCAACAATCCCCACCCCACATCACCTCCTATACAGATAAAATTCTGCCCCCCTCTGATTTAAGAGGATTGCAGTATGCCCTCCCACTCCCATCCCCCTGCATCACCCCCCCCCCCCCCCAAACCTGTAAAAGCCCCACCAGGTGTGGATCCAAACGTACCTGCTCCTGGCAACATCCAGCCCAGCTGCACCAGAAGCGTGACCTGCGCTCGGCTCACGCCTCCAGCGCTAGGAGGCGTGGCCTAATATGCCACGTTTCCCAGTTACACGGATAACTCACCACTTATCCATCTAAATGGCTTTTGACCTCCATATGAACAAAATACATGAAGACCGCACCCTAGCATCCCTCTGGCTCTGGCCATCGGCTTGTCGCGTGGTTTCTCTACTTTGAAATCTGATCTAATCACTCCGAGGTCTTTTTCCTGTTTCGTGGCGATGGATGTCTCCGACCCTTATCGCGCCCCACTCAGGTTTCTGCACTCAAAATGCAGAACACTGCATTTGTTTTTATATTGAAACTTCTCTATAGCACACTGAGAGTTACCTGCAAGGTTGCCTGGTGAGAGAGAGAGAGAGAGAGAGGAGACAGTGCGTGCAAAGAGAGAGCGCAAGAAGCGTGCCATCCCCGGCAAAGAAAGGAAGGTGCAAGCAGCTGAAGGTAGCAGGACTGCAGGAAAGAGAGGAGAACTATGAGTCACATTCTGTGACAGCATCAGGCAGGTCTGGGAAGGAGGGGGTCCTAGGCAGGGTGGAGGAAACATTTCCATCTTCAGGAGTTACTGAGATGCCATGGTTGTGCTGATGATTGCTACCTACGTTGTGTAGGGGGGAGGGGAAGGGAGGCGGAGCTGTCAAGCTACCCAGTTCCAGGAGGGAGATTTTAGGCCTGGATTTCTGACAAACCCCCCATCCTGAGGCACCATAGCATCAAATGATAGAATCATGAGCTGCAAATTTCACAATGCAAAAGGATGGCACTTCAGGACTGGCCAAAAACTCAGCTTGGCAGCTCTGGAAATCCTTACAGCCGTTTGGAGCTGCAGCAGATGCATGCCGCAGAAGGTCTCTGGCCTTCTTTTTCAAATGTATTTATTTAAAAAAATGCATATTGCACAATTCAAAGCAGATTACATAAGAACGTTCACAATAAAACCTTCAAAACAGACATTAAAAAACAAATGTGATAAAACATAACAGCAAAAAAGAGTGAGACAAAATAAAACACTCAAAATAAAAAATAAAGCTAATCACAATAAAAAAAATATCACACATTACAGAATCAAAGAATACCAAGCATAACTTAATAAGGATTCTCTGCTGATGGATCTAGCATATCAATCTTGTGTTTAACCTTCCCCAAAATCTTAAAAAGGAATTCTTTGATGCTTCCTGGGTCAGAGGAGGGCATGCCAGGAAGCAGGCATTGCTCTGATGTGCCTCCTCCCGGGCCATCGGAAGCAGGTGGTTCTCTCCTGACAGGAACAGCTCCTTTTTCATTTTTTTAGGCCACACATGCTGGAAGAGGTGTCTTGTACGGTGTGACACTCTCACCTGTCTGTATACTGCCACTCGCGTCCGTTCCCGGGATCCAATCCCTGCATGAGCTTCCCTGGTCCCTTGGAAACTCCAAATAGCAATTTAGCCGTATTTATCTTACAAGTCCCCAGGTGGGATTCAAACCCTCACCACATGGATGGAAGGCAGATGCCTTCCCCACTGAGCCAGCAACTCACTTTCCAACCACTTCAGAAGTCCCTCTCACAGTCCATAGTTCAAGAGTCCAGCCCCACTGGGCCTAACTGCCACCTCCCTCCGGACCTCTGGGACCTCAACCCTTCCCCAGAGGTACAGCCACCCACTGGCAGTCCTCTAGTTAAAGTGTCTTTATCGTGAGTCCGAACCAACAGAAGTCCCCACACTCACCTTCCTTGTGATAGTGGTTGCAGTCCTTCACACGGTCAGGGATATCCAGTGTCCACATTTCCCCAGGCAGCCCATTCCTTCCTCCTCAGTCCCCAGCAGGAGACTGAGGCTGCTAACAGGGAGTCCTTTTTATTCTGTGGAGACTCCTCCTCCACTCGCAGCTGGTTGGCTCAGAACGGCCCCTCCTCACTTTGGCCCTCCCCCTGAAACCATGGATTGGCCTCACCAGCTCCTCCCTTAATTTCCCACACCTGTGGCTCCTCTGTCCTTGTAACATCCGGGGGAAGGAATCAAGGGATATCTCTAGCCTGGTGTTGTTGTATTTTCCTTCCCCCCTTCTCCTGAATCTTTGGTTCCTATATAGTCTAGCACAGTGACCCCGTCACATACGGTCTCAGTGTGAGCAGCCTTACAGTCCTCACACCCTCCCTGGCTGGTTACACACTGAAAAACAGCTCTCATTGCACCTCTGCAGGCAGCAGCACTAACACAATCCTGGAACTTCTGCAGGGTGGAAGCAGAGTCACCGGGTTGTGAAACTCATGGGCTCTAGGTCACTGGTGCCCAGATACATTAAAAAAAAAAGGCATAATGGTGCTTTACAAAGTAATTTGGACTGATGTTTGCTGTCTTTTTGCCAGGTACTACTGCATTGATGCTCCTCTCCCAACCTCCCTCTTTGTCAAGCCGATACAGTAAAGTGAGCGGGCGGGCGCACAGGCCACTCTCCTGTGCATGTGATTCACTAAAAAAATATTCAAATTAGGGCCCGCGGTAAAAAGAGGCGCTAGGGACACTACCGTGTCCCTAGCGCCTCTTTTTTGACAGGAGCGGCGGCTGTCAGCGGGTTTGACAGCCGATGCTCAATTTTGCCAGTGTTGGTTCTCAAATTCATTGACAGCCACGGGTTCGGAAACCAGACGCCGGCAAAATTGAGCGTCTGGTTATCAACCCACGAGCTGTGGGCCAATTAAAAAAATTTTTTTTTTAATTTTTAATTATTTTTAACTTTTGGGACCTCCGACTTAATATCGCCATGATATTAAGTCAGAGGGTGCACAGAAAAGCAGTTTTTACTGCTTTTCTGTGCACTTTCCCGGTGCCGGCAGAAATTAACGCCTACCTTTGGGTAGGCGCTAATTTCTGAAAGTAAAATGTGCAGCTTGGCTGCACATTTTACTTTCTGAATCACGCACGAATACCTAATAGGGCCGTCAACATGCATTTGTATGTTGCGGGCGTTATTAATTTCGGGGGGGTTGGACGCGCATTTCTGACACGTTATTATCCCTTACTGAATAAGGGGTAAAGCTAGCGTATCGAAAACGCGTGTGCAAACGCCGGTTGACAATGTGCTCCGCCGGAGTGCACAGTACTGTATCGGCCTGTGTGTGGGGCCAGGGGCATTGCTAGATACTTCAAAGATCTGGGACACAGGCCCATAGGTTCTTCTTCGTCTTCGTCCCCAATCCGCCCTCCCCCCAGAGTTGGCAATTTTTCCAAGACTGCACTCTTAAGGACAGAGGGGAGATACTTAATCCTCCCGTCTTTTGCATATGTTTGCCAGCACTGCTCTGAACCTGCCTCCTGTCTCTTGACATTTTGTTCCTTCTATTCTAGCATCCCCAGGACAGTGGCACTGAACAATCTACCAATGGATCAACAGAACCAACAGGGTCATCACTGATGGGTGATGCATTCATGAATCAGTCTAAAACACAGCATAATCTACATAGATGCATTCATTCCATTAATTGTGTGCACACATGTGAATTATGTGTGCTTTGCTCATTTTCCCCATTGTTATGAAAATATTATGAGTGCATCAATCATCTGCACCCTTCAATGATCTCTTCTTAAGGTACAATCACAGCTGGTTGAGGGACCCAAACACAGCACAGCACACAGCCACTTACATACAGCCTTTGGGTTACAGTACTGCAGAGTTTTTAAAATTGTGCTGTCTTTAATTTGATGCTCAAAACAAATTGACAATGAATCCTCTGAAAAAAAAATGAATTACATTTTCAATATAATAAACCTTCCATACCAAAACAGCACTAACTGCCTGCACTCAAATAGTAACAATCCTACTTGTGAAAAGGCAACATTGCAAATATTGCCTCAGGCTCTAAAACTTCATTACACCTCCTATTAGGAAAACAGAACAAGCCAGGTTACTGTAGACCCCTACACAGAAACTACAAATTAGCAGCATACCTCACATCAGTCACATATGCAGAACACAGACAGACCCTCACCAAACACAGAATAAAGGGACAACAATGTATAAATAGAAATGTGCAAACAAACTTAACTGAAAACTGCAATAACTCAGACTCTGTACATAGTGCAACAATGGAAAAACAGAAATATCACCATTCTTCATAAAACTTCAAACAATAGAATCAAGATACATAAATCATCATAATAGTAAAACTATACTCATTAAAATAATAAATATTTCAGAACAACTGATGAAAAGAATATCGGATAATTAGAAACTCATAAAAATTTTTATGAATTTCCCAAACACCAATAAAATATTTTAAACCAGTAGATACATTGAATAATACCCAATTGTTAAAAATAAAAAGGATATTAAAAATCCCCCTCTTTCCATAACTGGGAACTTTCGATTACCAGTCACCCTGAGAAAGTCATTGATTGGTGATGGTGGTGACTGTGGGAGATGTGCACAAGCATTCTCCTTTCTGTCTTTCACAGCTGGCTGAGGGACCCAGACACAGCACAATAGATAATCATAACAAAATAAGAACATAAGAACATAAGAACATGCCATACTGGGTCAGACCAAGAGTCCATCAAGCCCAGTATCCTGTTTCCAACAGTGGCCAATCCAAGTCACAAGTACCTGGCAATTACCCAAACATTAGAGAGATCTCAGGCTACTATTGCTTACTAATTAATAGCAGTTTATGGATTTTTCCTCTAGGAACTTATCCAAACCTTTTTAAAACCCAGTTACACTAACTACTATAACCACATCCTCTGGCAATGAATTCCAGAGCTTAACTATGCACTGAGTGACAAATAATTTTCTTCATTTGAAATGAGCTACTTGCTAACTTCATGGAGTGGCCCCTGGTCCTTCTATTATCTGAGAGAGTAAATAATGGATTTACATTAACTGGTTCAAGTCCTTTCATGGTTTTGTACACCTCTATCATATCCCCCCTCAGTCATCTCTTCTGCAAACTGAACAGCCCTAACTTCTTTGGCTTTTACTCATAGGGGAGCCGTTCCATGCCCCTTATCATTTGGGTCGCCCTTTTCTGCACTTAGAGCCTTTGGGGTAGATTTTTAAAGACGCGCAGATTTTATAACCTGTGCGCGTTGCTGATACCCGTGCGTGTGCATTTCAGGGCGAGCCGCGACTTGCACACACACGGGGGGAGGGGGTGTGATTTTTTTAAAAACTGCATGGCGACGTGATCGGCCCAGTTCCCTATCCCCCTACCTATTCTTCCTCCCATTTCCCCTAAACCTATCCTATCTATCCTTTTTTTTTTTACCTGCTCCTCTGAGCAGTAGGAAGTTCTGAGTGCCGACCCCCTGGCCCACCCCAGTCATAGCGCTCGGCACGTCCGCACGTGCTGGGGGATACGCGCGTGGCTGGGCCTTGTTCCAAAATGCACTCGGCGAGCGCGCAAGCTAGGAAATGAATGATTTTCCAGAAAGCATGGATCTAGCCCAAAATTGGAAAAAGAAAAGTTTCCTCATTAAACTGAGAAATGAAAAGCGTGCATGACAATTTCTCTACTATTCTTTCCTTGTTTTAATGTTTCAGGGGTGGGGGAGGGAGAAAAGGACAGAAAAGTCCAGGGAAGCAGGAAAAGGGTCAGAGGAACACAGAGGGCAAGGGATGAAGCCTGGTCACAGGGAGCAGGACCACGGGGCAGAATAGTACACGGAGGCAGATGGATAGAAGGAGACAGGGGCTCAAGGGGAAGGGGAAGGACAGAATTCCATGGGGGGAGGCACAAGGGAGAGTGTGCAGAAGGATACAGGGGAAGGAGAGAAGGACAGATAGACTTAGGGATGAGAGAGAGACCACTCTTCCACTATTGCTGTTATATTCATGCTTTACGTGTATCAGTGTGACTCCTGCATGGGGCTCTGATGAAGATCTGCTCTTCAGCTGTCGGTGCTGTATTCATACATTACGTGTATCAGTGTGACTCCTGCATGGGGCTCTGATGAAGATCTGCTCTTCAGCTGTCGGTGCTGTATTCATACATTACGTGTATCAGTGTGTCTCCTGCATGGGGCTCTGATGAAGATCTGCTCTTCAGCTGTCGGTGCTGTATTCATACATTACATGATGCCTGCATGGGGCTCTGATGAAGATCTGCTCTTCAGCTGTCGGTGCTGTATTCATACATTACATGTATCAGTGTGACGCCTGCATGGGGCTCTGATGAAGATCTGCTCTTCAGCTGTCGGTGCTGTATTCATACATTACATGTATCAGTGTGTCTCCTGCATGAGGCTCTGATGAAGATCTGCTCTTCAGCTGTCGGTGCTGTATTCATACATTACATGTATCAGTGTGATGCCTGCATGAGGCTCTGATGAAGATCTGCTCTTCAGCTGTTGGTGCTGTATTCATACATTACATGTATCAGTGTGTCTCCTGCATGGGGCTCTGATGAAGATCTGCTCTTCAGCTGTCGGTGCTGTATTCATACATTACATGTATCAGTGTGATGCCTGCATGAGGCTCTGATGAAGATCTGCTCTTCAGCTGTTGGTGCTGTATTCATACATTACATGTATCAGTGTGTCTTCTGCATGAGGCTCTGATGAAGATCTGCTCTTCAGCTGTCGGTGCTGTATTCATACATTACATGTATCAGTGTGTCTCCTGCATGGGGCTCTGATGAAGATCTGCTCTTCAGCTGTCGGTGCTGTATTCATACATTACATGTATCAGTGTGTCTTCTGCATGAGGCTCTGATGAAGATCTGCTCTTCAGCTGTCGGTGCTGAATTCATACATTACATGTATCAGTGTGACGCCTGCATGGGGCTCTGATGAAGATCTGCTCTTCAGCTGTCGGTGCTGTATTCATACATTACATGTATCAGTGTGTCTTCTGCATGAGGCTCTGATGAAGATCTGCTCTTCAGCTGTCGGTGCTGTATTCATACATTACATGTATCAGTGTGTCTTCTGCATGAGGCTCTGATGAAGATCTGCTCTTCAGCTGTCCGTGCTGTATTCATACATTACATGTATCAGTGTGATGCTGCATGGGGCTCTGATAAAGATCTTCTCTTTAGTAGGGATGTGCATTCATTTAAAGTGAATGCGTAATCCACAAGGAATAATTCTAATTCGTTTCACTTGTGGGCCTAGTAGAAGGATAATAGCTTATAGCACTGGTTGTTGGCATAATTCATGGAGATATTTTTCTTCTGTGAACTCCAGGCAGTCAGAAAACCTATGCATTCAATCACTGATGTCTGCAGCTGTGCCCCCATCCCTAGAAATGGATTAAGTAAGAAGTGCAATGGCACTCCATCTGACACTGCCACGTTGGGGAAGGCAGATTATTTACCATTTTAGTGGCATTCCCAGGTTGTATTACCCAGCCCTCTCCTGCAGGCACACCTAACCAGTCAGGTTAGGTGTGCATGAATATGCATGAGACAGATTTGCATACTTTGGAGACCCAGGGCATGCAAATGAATCTCATGAATATTCATTGTGACAATCAGGAGAAGCTTGAGAAACCTGTATTAGAAGTCTGTTTTTATGAGAGCCACACTATCTGGAGAGAACTGAAATACAGCTGGAATGAAGCCTTAGAAGGCTGCACAATTTATTGTGGATTTTATGCTGTAACAGCTTCACAAATGACAAACCTAAACACTGTCCTTTGTTGTTAGGAGCATTTATGCTTACAAGAAAGCCATAAAAGCCTACGATGTATTGAGGGGGAGCAGTGGTCAAAGCCCCCGGCACCAGGCAGGGTGGGTTTTGGTCAACCAGCCTGGAATTAAGTGGACTCGGCGAGGCTAACCCATGCCTAAGGTCAGAGGGAACGCCACCTTCTCTGTGCCAGGTACAAAGAAATTAAGAACATAAGAAATTGCCATGCTGGGTCAGACCAAGGGTCCATCAAGCCCAGCTTCTTGTTTCCAACAGAGGCCAAACCAGGCCACAAGAACCTGGCAATTACCCAAACACTAAGAAGATCCCATGCTACTGATGCAATTAATAGCAGTGGCTATTTCCTAAGTAAACTTGATTAATATCCATTAATGGACTTCTCCTCCAAGAACCCATCCAATCCTTTTTTAAACACAGCTATACTAACTGCACTAACCACATCCTCTGGCAACAAATTCCAGAGCTTTATTGATGTTGAGTGAAAAAGAATTTTCTCAGATTAGTCTTAAATGTGCTACTTGCTAACTTCATGGAATGCCCCCTACTTCTATTATTCGAAAGTGTAAATAAACGATTCACATCTACTCGTTCAAGACCTCTCATGATCTTAGACCTCTATCATACCCCCCTCAGCCATCTTCTCCAAGCTGAACAGCCCTAACCTCTTCAGCCTTTCCTCATAGGGGAGCTGTTCCATCCCCTTTATCATTTTGGTTGCCCTTCTCTGTACCTTCTCCATCGCAACTATATCTTTTTTGAGATGCGGCGACCAGAATTGTAAACAGTATTCAAGGTGTGGTCTCACCATGGAGCGATACAGAGGCATTATGACATTTTCCGTTTTATTAACCATTCCCTTCTTAATAATTCCTAACATTCAGTTTGCTTTTTTGACTGCTGCAGCACACTGAGCCGACGATTTTAAAGTATTATCCACTATGATGCCTAGATCTTTTTCCTGGGTGGTAGCTCCTAATATGGAACCTAACATCGTGTAACTACAGCAAGGGTTATTTTTCCCTATATGCAACGCCTTGCACTTGTCCACATTAAATCTCATCTGCCATTTGGATGCCCAATCTTCCAGTCTTGCAAGGTCCTCCTGTAATGTATCACAGTCTGCTTGTGATTTAACTACTCTGAATAATTTTGTATCATCCGTAAATTTGATAACCTCACTCATCGTATTCCTTTCCAGATCATTTATAAATATATTGAAAAGCACTGATCTAGTACAGATCCCTGAGGCATTCCACTACTCTTTTCCAGTGAGAAAATTGTCCATTTAATCCTACTCTCTGTTTCCTGTCTTTTAACCAGTTTGTAATCCATGAAAGGACATTGTCTCCTAACCCATGACTTTTTGGTTTTCTTAGAAACCTCTCATGAGGGACTTTGTTAAACACCTTCTGAAAATCCAAATACACTACATCTACCGGTTCACCTTTATCCACATGATTATTAACCCCTTCAAACAAATGAAGCAGATTTGTTAGGCAAGACTTCCCTTGGTAAATCCATGTTGACTGTGTTCCATTAAATCATGTCTTTCTATATGCTCTACGATTTTGATCTTGAGAATAGTTTCCACTATTTTTCCTGGCACTGAATTCAGACTCACTGGTCTATAGTTTCCTGGATCGCCCCTGGAGCCCTTTTTAAATATTGGGGTTACATTGGCCACCCCCCAGTCTTCAGGTACAATGGATGATTTTAAGGATAGGTTACAAATTTTAACTAAAAGATCAGAAATTTCATTTTTTAGTTCTTTCAGTACCCTAGGATGCATACCATCCGGTCCAGGTGATTTGCTGCTCTTTAGTTTGTCAATCTGGCCTACTACATCTTCCAGGTTCACAGTGATTTAGTTCAATTCATCTGACTTATCACCCTTGAAAACCATCTCCAGGACTGGTATCTCCCCAACATCCTCATTAGTAAACACGGAAGCAAAGAATTCATTTAGTCTTTCTGAAATAGCCTTATCTTCCCTAAGAACCCCTTTAACCCCTCGGTCATCTAACGATCCAACCAACCCCCTCACAGGTTTCTTGCTTCAGGTATATTTTAAAATGTTTTATTATGAGTTTTTGCCTCTTCGGCCAACTTCATTTCAAATTCTCTGTTGCCTGTCTTATCACTTAACTTGACAATGCTTATGCTTTATCCTAATTTCTTCAGATGGATCCTTCTTCCAATTTACATGTTGTAGTGGCCAACTGTGATTCTCGAGAGCCACATATAGGCCTGGTATTAGGATATCCACAATGAATATGCATATGAGAGATTTGTATGCACTACCTCTGTTGTACACAAATCTAATGCATACTCGTTGATATCCTGAAAACCTGGTCTGTTTTTGGCTCTTGAGGACTGGAGTTGGCCACTCCTGTTGTAGAACATCTTAAACAGCATAGTCTTGGAGACTGTGGGACAGTCTCACAACAATGTTAAGTTCTGCTCCAAGAATTTTTCTTTTCTATACTGAACACCAGTTTTATACAATTCATTTCTACCTTAACATTGCCCACATACATATGGCTTCCATTAACACACTGTCTGATAGCAACTGGTACCTTCATAGACTACTGGGATCTCTCAAGACTCTTCTGGGTTAGACCAAAGCGAGTCTGACATGAATTAGTCCATTTTTCATACTATAGAGGATCAGTTAAATACATATTAAATGCTGTCAAACAGCTGTTTTATGTATTAGTTTACAAGCACTATGGACATTCTTGTCTGCCTTCTGTTTTCTGATGGATTCATGTATAAGGAATAATTTGTACAGATTGCCACAGTGCACTAAACATCCCTTACAACTGGATTTTAGCACCATCTTTCTTGGCGTTGCGTCAACTCATTCTTCCAAAGGGCCGTATTTCAGGTGCGACATCCATTCCATTCTTCAACTGATAGCATGCCTCTCTTACCCAGTGCCAGTACTGAAGAGATTGTTGGGGTCATTTACCATATGGTGGCTGATTCTATATGCTTAATAATAAACCGCTCTGTCCCATTCATTTTGACAAGAAGAACTAATTTTTATCTTCCCTAAAATTCAATTTTAACCCTGGTTTCTTTAAAGCAGGAAAACAAAAGTGATCAACTACATAGCGATTATAAGAAAAATTGAATCTTTCAGCATATGTCCGCTCTACTGGGAAAAAGTTCTCGAGATGTTTTCGGTGGCATATGCTGAGATAAACAAAGATTTTATTTTGCTCGTTCTCTTTGTGTGCTCAGCCACTTCTGCATAATCTGTATTTTTCATGTTGAGGTGTCACGTTGGTCTAGAAGCACTTTACTGTCACTAAAGCAAGTTATTCATTTCTGTTGTAGGGTTTACCTCTTATTATTCTTTAAAACTGCCATTTTAGGAAAAGTCGCGGCCCTGCTTCTGCCTCTTTACAATGACAAATGGGACCCAACCTAGCATGCGCCTTGTAGCTTCTCTTGCTGTGATAAAGCTTTTAGAAAACGTTGACTCTATGCTGTAAGAAGAGGCTGCTCAATCCAGGTACACATATCATAACTGGAAATGAAGAACAGACACCTTGAAGAAAGAACATCAGTTAGCACACGGTCCACGGAAATAATCTAAACAGCTTATTGTTTATTAGTTTGAAAATAAAACAGGTCTATGTAATAAAGGACATACAAGCCTGGAAGGTGCTAGACTTCAGTAGCTAAAGATAGTTATGGTTTTTATGTGTTTATAATGTAAATAAATACACAGTAGGAATTCCATTCATTCATTCTCTAACAACTTTATCTTTACATCCCATGAAAGTATAGATGCGGTATGTGCATATGTAGCGTTGTATGCAAAGGTTTCGACCCTGCTGGTCAAATTGTATGCTTCAATGAATCTCTAAGTGAACAGAAACTGACACAACCTCTACATGGTACATATTTAAATATACATTAGTATATAGAACCTAAAACATATGTGTTACAAATATAATAAAGAAATCCAATAAGTTGGTTTGTTCACTGAACAAAAGAGAATAATAACATGGATGCCTACATATCACCAGATGTGAGTCATAGCTTTTCATTTTGCACATACATCAATGCTTTTTATTATTTATTAAAAAATGGTATTTTTACTTTTTAGGTTTGATATTTTTAACAAATGAAGGTGGGATAAAGTATATCATTCTGTGTTTTATAAAGAAGGTAATTCCAATCTTAATTAGGTCTTATTTCCAGTTTTTGGTGCCATATTCTTAACATGTCTTAAAATTGTTTAAATGTTTTTTAGTACACATATTATACTTTGACAACTTAGCTGTTATTTGCCATTAAAAGATCAGGAGTGTAGCCTATTTGTCATTTTTAAGTATTTGTTGTCTATATTATTTACATTTTTATATCTTTATTGGTGTGTCTATCATATTTATGTTTTATAATTGTATTATATTTGTAACACATGTTTTAGGTTCTATATACTAATATATATTTTTATTTTTTAATAGCCCCTGAAACAGCCCTATTATAAAAGGGCGAAACTCAGGCCTTGGGTCGGGAAAATTCTTAATAAATATTTTTAAAGGACATTCGGTGTTATCCTTTTTTTTTTGTTTCCTTAACGGCTTCGATAAACCGTCTTCCTTATTGCTTTTTGGGACCAACATGGTTAAATATGACAGCTTTCTGCAATTTTTAATGCAAAATGACTATTTTTATTTGATTTTAACAGATTAAAAATAATTAAACAGTGAATATGGCATGTGCAAAAGTTAGGACACCTTTCTAGTTGATTCATTACTACTTTTTAAAAAAGTTGTTAATAAGGCCCAAAGAGTTGGTTGACTCGTTAGGCCCTCAGTTAGTCAGGTGAAGACAATTCCATGATTGAACAAATACTGTCACCTTCTAACCTCTCAGGTTGTGATTGTTTTTCTGTTTACTTTCAACAACCATGGCCTCCTCTAAGCAGCATATAACTGAGCATTGAAAATGAAGGAAATTCTCTCTTAAGAAGCAGAGGAAGACTATAAAAAAATCTCTAAATGCTTCTAGCTAGCAATTTCAACTGTCATAAACATTGTTAAGAAATGGAAGTTACATGGAACTGTTGAAGTCAAAGCAAGATCTGGAAAACTAAGAAAAATCTCTAATAGAACGGCCCTCAGTGGTTCCCGTCACCGGTAGGTGGTGGAGGTGAGGTCAACCCAGCTAGAGCTTCACTTATACCAGCCCTCGTTCCCCGCATCTGAAGTTTGGTATCCTACTAACTTTATTCCACACAGTTTCTTTCTGATTTTGCTATTCTGCGTGTGAATTATTTACCTCACCTACCTTGTGAACAAATATTCTCCTACATAATGAAAGACATCAGTAAAAACAAACATCAAAACAGCAAGGTCAGTTGTTCATCCATACTCATATATATATATACATACATATAGCATATTTCCAGCTTTGATAAGATGGTGGATACAGGGAACAGCCTCCCAGGATAGGCGCTGGAGGCAACAATAACGTAATTTTAAAAAATATGGAAAAAGCAGAGAAGATCCTTAATTGTGAAGAAGCGAAGGAAAAGCCAGAGGGGGTTTGTGGCACCGCAAAGGAGAGAAAGCTTGATAGAATGCTGCCTTTATCTGCCATGCATAGGAAGTCAGATCACACCTTCAGATCTCATCAGTTTTTAATGAAATTATTTACATCATTATCTAGCATTGGTTATGTACTGCAGCCAAGCTCTTTTCACATTTTTTTTTTTTGCAGTTCTAACTTTGTGGTCATAATGTGCCCTACATGTATAATTCCCTCATTGCTTGACTGGTCACAGAGATGGCCACTGGGAGACCAGCAAGGCTGATCATAGAGGAACCAGATTTCCCTTATTTCAGGCTGCTCATGCAGGCCCATTGGAGGTGTCTGTGCGCAGTTTTCCTGCCCCGGCTGGTAGTTTCTATATGAATTACGTGTGTCAGTTCCTGTGTGACCAGTTGTGTGTTTTGCATGAAGGATATGAGTGAGGAAGTGTAGGAGGATGTGCAGTGTGTGCAGGATGAAGGAAGGTTGTGTGTGTGATATATGTGTGTATATATGTTTTTGCGGTGGAGAAATGAAGGCAAGCAGTAGTGCTGTAAGTAGCCAGTAGGATGGAGTCTTGCTTGCTGTTCCAGTGGGTCCTGAATGCCAGTCTCTTTTAATTTAGAAAACCAAAAGGTTAACATGTGGTTTGCAAAATATAGGGTGTGATATGGACAGTGTTGCAGTTTAGTCTCTTGTAATTGTTATGTACTCCCGACTGCTAGTCTCTTAATTGCTATCCAGCTTTGGTGATCATACTGCCATGGACGCATGCCGTGTGTTTGAGTAAATTATATATATATATATATGTGTGTATATACATACGGAGATGGATTTAGGATTATGCCGCCCCTAGGCACTTTTGTTGCTTTCATCCCCGCACCTCCTGTAAGGATCTGTTACAGGGCAGCAGAGTGTGGTTCTCTGCCGAATAAGATTCAACGGCGCTGGAAGGCAGCCTGCCGTCTCTAAACGTTTCATGCCCTAGGCACAAGCATAATGGGTACCTATTGACATATCCAGGGCTGTGTAGATATGTGAGTTCTGACTGAAAACTGGAGAAAAGGAGCAAAGAAGTGAATACAAGTAAAAGTAGGACTCAGGATAGGAGACGTGAACTGACAGGCATTTGTATAAAATTATGTAAGCGTTATGGCAGGACCCAAATTGTTTGGAAATGGCAAATGCCTTCATCCCTTGCTGGAAGCAAAGCCTTAGCTCTCTAAATGGAGCTTTTGCCTGGGAAATTTCAATCAGTCATTAAAAATAGGAAGAAACAGTGAAAATGTTTTGTATTTTCTGTCACAGTAGAAGAAGGTGGCTTGTTTGTACTTGCGTTTCTGTTTTTCCAGCCTTCCATTCCCTAGCTCGGCAGGGGCTGGGGATGCTCATCGTTCACTCGAGGGCGACACCTGGTGGCTGGACCTAGGGGTCCCATGACTGTAGGGTTCCAGAAGGAGCCCCCGCCCGACGGATTGTCACTGCCATGACCAGAATGGGCAGGAGGGGGCGGGATTTATAAAACAGAGGGAAAAAAGGCCCTGGGTAGCTGCAAACGAAGGCTCACGGCAGCCAGGATCCCAGCCTTGATCCTGACTGGCTGGTAGTACAAAGAGAAGGTGTGAAACCTGTTCTCAGACAGTAAAGGGAGCTGCGTGCCTCTGGCAGCAGTCTGGATCCAGAGGTATTCCTGTCGCGGGTTCGGAGGGTGAATTGGACTTGGTGGCTATCCCTGCGGATGGAGCGGAGGATTTTACTGTGGTGTCTCTCGGGAGCTTCCTTATCCTATGTGCTCTGAAGACACAGATGCCTTTATTACATGTCCCTAATATTTGCCTTTATAATAGTTGCTACTTGGGCTTTTTCCAATGTTTGCCCTCCCACTCCCACATGCCTGTTCTCCCCCTCCCCAGGAAGTCCATAAACCTAGCCTTAAAGTGTTACTTATGTGTTCCTCCTTTGGGACTCTGCGATTTCCAGCCTGGACACTTGTTACCCTTTCTTTCATCACGGGAATAACTTTCCAAAAAGCATACAAAGCCGTGCAACTCGGTGAGGCATTTCAGTCAGACCTGGTTAACACGAGCACAGGAAACTGGAAGCTGATAAATCCAGACAATTCTGGCATGCCTGAGGAGAAGACGGGTGAGCAGTTACTCACCATCCTGTCTCACCATGGGACCCCAAGACTGTAATAAAATCCTAAGAGTCCTCCACACCCACCTCCTGCCCTTCCCCACCAGAATCATATGGCTTCATATTACATTTTTCATGGTTCTCCCTACCCCATCAAAGGTTTTATACTGGAAGTATACGTGCACATAGTCAAACAGAAGCTTCTAGCTTCCAGACCAGGCAAAGCTCTGTAATGACAGTTGGCTTTGACCTGAGGAAGCTTCCTGAAAGAAGAGCCCCCAGCTTTTTCATGACGGACGTTCAACTGCTGAGTCACTGGAAGACCTCTGGGGACCACCGAGCTAGTGAATTCTCATGCACCTGGAAATCAAGCTCAACCAGGCATAGATTAATCAGGTCTGACTGCACTGCTCTCCCTCATAAAAAAAAAAAAAACAAATAAAAATAAAATAATAGAGAGTCTGTAAAGCGACAGAGGAGACGTTCAAAATCCACGCGCTTGAATCAAGACGTTGCTCCATGGAGAAGAGATGGCAGGCTGGTGACGGTGCTAGAGTGTTGGCTTTGCAGGCACCATTGACATGAGAGGCGTAAGCCCGCAGGCCAGCTGAATATCCCAAGCTCCGTGTTCCCTCTGCTTCTCCCCCCTTTGGTTCTCTTTTCTTTCTTAGCATTGGGGCTTTTCAAACTCCTCCGGGTACAAAACTTTTACCAGATCTTCCAGCTCGGTCCTGCAGGCTCTGCTTTCACACATCCGGCTGATTTGAATTTCCCCTGCCACGAAAATTTTCCATTGGCCTTCAAATCAAAACACAATAATGGATTGTTAAAGCATGAAACGGAGACCATGATAGATGGTGAAGACCGAAAAGGTCTGGCACTGTTTTGCGCTCTCTGGCAGTGGTAACTCACAGATAGTAGCAGGCGCAAGGTCGTTAGACACTTTTAGCATATGGACCTTGACTTACCCAAGTTCTTTCTCTTTGAAAGTCAACACAAAGCATGCAAACTACACGCAACTGCCCGCTTTCCAGTGATGATAGCTCTTTGACAATTCCCCCCGATGAGGACAGCTTTCAAAGTCATTTCCACAAGTTTTGGTATTTTCCCAGTTTTGACGAGAAGGGGTGGTGGATACATGAAACGATGGTGGAGGCAAAAACAGCAGCAGAATCCAAGAGAGCCTGGGATATTAGGGTGTGCGCGATTAGCCTAAGACTGGTGGTTAGGGTCTGTGGTTACTGCCTCGGAAACGGGCAGGCTAGATGGACCTTCTATGGTACCCGTTTTCAGGCAGACGCAGTACAACGCAAACCCATGCACGTAACGCTTGAAGCAGCACAGAACAAGAGATGTTGGGAAGGAGACTTGGCACTTACTTGGAGTTGTCCAGGTTATTTCTTTAAATTCTTGCTGTTCTTCAAATTCTCTCTTTGACATTGTCTCAATGTGAAACTGTCGCAAAACGCCTGTGACAAAGCAGGAAGGATCTCCGGTTAGACACGTGCAACCTCTTGTGGTCCTAATTACATGGGGAACTGGTACCAGGAGGAGGTAGATTTTATGTACCTGTGTATCCCCTTCCTTTTCTAACCTTGCTCTTTTCTGTAAGGTGACTGGTGCCTTTTACCCAGCTAACCCTCCCTACCAAAGTGGATAAGGTCAGGTTATAACACACACCCAGCTGGCAAACGCCATAACTAATGGTCACGCATTCTTGTTCTGGAGGTTTTGTGCTGCACGCAGCAAACAGGACCCACCTGATCGAACGTCCGGTGTCATGGCAGACCATTTAATGGGTTTCCAGTTTTCCCCTGCTCTTCTATGAGGTGATTTTTTTTTTCTCACTTCCCTTCCTTGCTAACTCCACCCACTCGAACCAACCCAGAACAGCTAAAGGTGCGCAGGCGAAGGCCCGACAGGAATAAGAGAGCCAGAACCCAAGCCAGAAAGCATCCAGTACGTGAAACTACAGAAGGCTTCTGCCTCCAAGGGAGCGCACAGCAAACACTACTGAAGATTTCAAAAGCAAGCGGTTCCTTGGGTGCCTGGGGTAGAAATGGTGCGGTGCTGGAAAGCTGGGCTTCCACTCCCAGCTCAGGTCTCCACGGGTCAGCCAGGGCTGGGGATGCTGCGGAGGCGGCGTTCACAGCCTCGGGGGAAGGAGTCCCTGGCACTGTGTGCACTGCTAGGGATCACATTTAGGGTTCATGATTGGTGGGGTCTGGAGAGAAGCCCTGGAGCGTTGCAGTGACTGGGGCTAGGTAAGTTGGGGGCGGGTGCGTGGAATCCCTTGGAAATTGGGAATGAATGTCACGCTGCCAGAAATCCCAGCCCTGGCCCGAAATAGCAGGAGGAAAGTGCCAGATTAAAAGAGAAAAGCAGCAGTGGTGAACCAAAAAATCATCTTCAAGGATCCAAGCCCCGACCCCATAATTCAGGTTTTTCCTGTCAGCTGGGAGTAAGCAGATCTCAGTCTCAGGCTGGACAGAAATGACCCAACAAAGCCAAGGAAACAAATGCATCTTCTGTCATAGCAGTGGACGCCGTTATTTGTACTCTGGTATTCTGGCCTGCTCCAAGATTGCCATCCACTCATCCCTGAATGTCAGAAACAGCCCGGATTATGGGCGGGATTTAGGGTCCCAATCTGTGTGGCTTTCTGACCCACCACCGGGCTTTCTGCAGTGGTCTGAGAGGCTCCGGTACATCTGTGCACAGCCGTCTAACTCACAGCGGCTCTCACATCGCTGAGCCTGACCTGGCATCAAACTGTGCTCCTCATTCCCACAACAGTAAAATGAAATTACTCCAATAAGAACATAAGAAATTGCCACACTGGGTCAGACCAAGGGTCCATCAAGCCCAGCATCCTGTTTCCAACAGTGGCCAATCCCAAGGCACTTCATAAAAATGAAGTTTCAGCCTACGCGAGACTGTCCTATGACTGACAAGACTGTATCAACCCAAATTTAAAGTTAAAAATCACTTTTTGCACTTATCCATTTATTACGGTATAGAAACTATACTTCGGTATATAAAAGACTTGAAATAAATAAATAAAATATTTGGACTGAGGAAGGTTCTCCCAGGAAGTGATATCCATTCGATAAACCTTCCCGTTGCCGTCCCTGTTCAGTTTTTCACTGGTAGGCCTGTCTAATGATATCCTGAGGAGAGGCGACGCAGCCTGCTTTCCCTGTGCAGTGCCTGAGAAAGCGATGCGAGCTGGAGATGCCAGCAGACAAGCTACGGACGTCAATGATCAGAAGGGCCCTTGGGAACCTCACAGGGGTAGGCAGCAGCAGCACAGGGACTTTCTCCGGGAGGTCTCAACGTCCAGTCTCCAAGGTCACAGATGTGGTTTTTCGGGATAACCAAAATATGCAAATTAAGCAGCTTCATGTGCAAACGTAGCTCCCGAATATGCATGGTGAAGGCCTTGAACCCCACCCCCTCCAGATCTTCCTAGCAATGGGGCCCCTACAACTGACTGAATCGGATTTGAGCTTCTCATCTTCTCTCGTCCTTCCAAGGACAAAGTGCTTACTGTACCTTTTACGATCGTCCACACGTGGATTTCCACTTGCGGGGACCTCGCTGTCTCAACTGCTATTTTTCTGATGGTTCCTCCTTCTTCCAGTGAAACAGATTCGTAGACGGGCAGGGTTTCCTCCCCGCACAAGTAACCTCTGCTGTCCGCCCGCTCCTCGGGCATCCTCTCCTCTGCAAGAACCCATAAAGAGAAATCGTTGCTTTACTGAAAACCATGCAGGGCTGTGCGAGAAGGGTACATAACCAGTGGAAGGACGCCCTTGGCACTGGCACATGAGACCTCATCTGTACCGTGCACTTCCTCAGCCTGGCCGGGCCAGGATGAGGTGAGGGAAGCCACACAACAGGTGCCCAGCCTCAGTCAGGTTGCAGGCACAGCCAGCTCTAAGCGGAGCCGCGGCCACCCACACCCCCCCGGCTGAGGATTGTTGCTGGGCCGGATAGGGAGGAGATTAAAAAATGGGAGGATCCCCGGACCTGTTAGAAAGGCAGGGTCATAGTGCCGTGGCCCCGGTATGGAGTTTATATGGAGTTGGAAGCCCGGAAGGATCAGGAGAAAACTTCCAGGTTGAAAAAAAAAAAATAAAATCACAGGAGACTCATGATAAAGTCTCATTAAAAACAAGAATCGCAGGGCGCCTCAGAACGAACCATACACATGAAATACACAGAAGAACAATCAATGACTTTGTAAGTTTGCAAAGGACTTTGTGAACAGATGGGAGTTTATAATTGCATATTATAATATTATCAGTCTCTGTCTGTAAATCTCAACGGATTTGTTCTAGAGTGGCCTGCATTGTGCTAACTCATTATTTGTATTCCATGCACAGACACGAAGAGAATTTTCCATGACCTTGCAGAGCCATCGACTGACATGCATACTGCTTTTCATCTCGTGATCCTTACCGTGGTGGTAGCACCTCTCTTCTAGACGTCATTGATGCTACCGTAAATCAGACCCCAGGGAATCGTGAAACACTGGATCCGTTTTCAGGCTCTGAGACACAGGAAGGCAAGGACGCCCTTAGTTCACCTGGTGTGGGTGCCCGCCATGCTGAACCCAGATAGACTGAGGTACAGGACGGACGGACGGCTCTCTTACGCCGTGGGGGCACACGAGGTGCAGCACAGGCAGGAATGCTTGTAAGAGGCCAGCACAGAGGACGCTGCAGCGCATCAGCTTTCTGGAGCTGATCAGCCCTCTTTCTCCTCGCTGGTCCTCACGGGGGGCAGATCTGAAAAATACCCGCATGGTGGGCATGTCTGGGGGTGCTGAGGTCTTCAGGCTGTGCTCCAGTCTTCAAAGGGAGAGTGCAAGCGGACCTTACCTTTGAAAACGGACCCAGGAATAAAGTCCCTGCGGGGATTTGCACCCGCTTGTTCTGCGGGTGCTTTCCCCCTCGCAAACGACGCGCAAAGGATTGAAAAATGCGAAGCCTACGCTCGCCGTTGCCTCTCCCGGCCTAAACAACACGCCCCTGGGACTGCCTGCTCAGGACGCAGGCGAAGGTACGTGCGGTGTTGAGCCCTCCCCTTCATCTACTATCAGGGTAAAGGTTGGGCAAATTTCAGCCAAACAACTTACCCGGGTAAATAACCTTTGAAAATTGCCTTCTTAAAGCTAGCACAGGCTTCAATGCCCGCACTCAGCAGAGCTACTAGAACTGCACAACATGAGAGAATCTCTCCAGAATTACAGATTTTCTACTTTGCCCCTCGGATATTTATGTTTTAATGTATTTTGAAAAGCAATTCATTTCCTTCCATATTGCTATAGTACTACAGAAGATGTGATGATTGGCGCTGCTGATCATATGCTTGGCTCAGGTCCTATTTGTGGTCCATATGCCACTAATATTTTCACTCTTTAACCTTTACTTTCAGTTAACCACTACCCCTAGAGAACAATGGGCTGCATTGGTTTCAGCGCTAAATAGTGAAACTGAGGCCTTATTTTTAGTATGTGAATTTTATGTTTCTTGGTTTATGTATTTTATTTTTAGTTTTACTGTTCTTATTGTGCTATTTATGTATGTTCAGTATGATTTATTTTCATGTTGCTGTGAACCAGTAAGATTGAATCAGAATATCAGTATACAAAACAAAATGAATAATAAAAATAAATAACAGGGCATTTGTATCTTTAAAGCCTGCATGATGTTAGCAACGTATCTACAGGGTACAAAGGGTGCAACCTGCATTGAGCGGGTGTTCTCTTCGTCTGCTGGGACCCTGTTTCCAGTTTTTAGCTCTGCCTGCTTGCTGTGTGCTTTTGTTCCCTGCTGCAGAATCCGTGGGAGGCAAGATTTTTTTTCCTTGGAGGGATGTTTTGATCTTAATCTGACTTGATTGTAATTCTGATTCTGCATTGTATTTGTACTGTGCTTTGCTGTAAGTCGCTAAGGTCCTTCTTTGGATAGTCGTTCTATAAATGCTGGAAATAAACCAATTAATGAATACATTACAGAAAACCCTAAACTCTGCTCCTGGGCTTAAGGCCGAGAAGAGCCCCTAGGAGGAAGAGGAGAACTTCTGATGAGGAGTAAGTGATGGGTTTCTCACTGAGGAGACAGGAATGGATTTCCTTTGCTGAGGAGTCTGTTGTGCTGCCGAGGATATTTTGTTTTCGCTACTGTCTCTTTATTCTTGCTGGGGAGGCCTGTGGAGGTGAAACTGGTATAAGACACCCTGTTTTGTGTTTAGTAAACTTTGGTATTATTAGAACCCTCCACCCAAGGATTGGACTAACTCCTTTCTCCCAGGCTTCACCTGAGGTGGAGTTTGCCAGTCAGTTTGGTGCAAGCCTGAGGAAGCCCAAGCACTTTGGACTGTGTCAGTTCATCCGCAGAGGGGAAAGGTTTTCCCTGTCAGCAAAGAAACACCTCTGGGCCTGGTCCACCCTACCACCGGCACTGAGCAGTGTAAGGACTGTTGTGTCCTCTAGCTGGGGGCTACACAGGTTTCAAGCTTGTGGTAATTATTATACCCCTCAATATGTCTCTTTAATGTTTACTTTCTCACGTCAATGCTTGCAGTGAGGATCACTTTGTAGAGTTGGGTGTTGACTGTGAGGCTGCCTGAACGTCTCCTCCGCCCTTGTCGGAGCCTGAATGAAACAGGCCTTGGGGCTTCTGCCCGCAGTCACCTCATCGGTTCGCGGATCACCACTGCTCTACTGCCGTTATTAGAGGGGTGACCGTGAGCCCAGAAATCATTGCTGGTGGGCCAGCGGCGGTTGCATGTGCCCCCCTGCAGGAGACCCAGGTCGGACAGCGAGCTCCTGGTCCTTGGAGGCAGTGCCAGCGTTAACAGCGCACGCACAGTGACCTCTGAAGGAACTGTGATCCGTTCCCTCCTCGTGAAAGGTCTGTGAATGTAAGGGCTGGGCTATAGGGCAGGGAGAAGGGGGAACCAACGACCCCTGGTGCTGCCGACCACTGCCCCCAAGCCAGGGCAGGCTCCAATGGAGCTGAAAGGCCAGCGTAGCAGGAAGGGGCTGCTGGGCCAAAAAACCTACCCCAAACATCCAAGATCAAAGCAACAAAGCAACAAAGATCAAAGCAACAAAGCAACAAAGATCAAAGCAAGAAAACATCCAAGATCACAGTCACTGGAAAGCAGGAACCTGCCCAGGCCAGGTGTGCAAGACCCGGCGCCGATCTGCCCCTACCTGGACAGACTTTGCAGCACTTGCCGTCCGTCTTGCGGGGTCGCTGGCAGGGATAGTGCTCTGGGCAGTGGAGTTTCTTGCATTCCTGTTTGGTGACGTTGCAGGTGCAGAGCACGCACTCTATGATGCCAAATGCCCGGAGGTGTGGGTGCCAGGACTCCCCGTGCGAGTACGTCTTCCCATTGGACACACAAACTGCGAAGCAGAGAATCGAGGAGCTTAGACACATCCGAACGCAAGCCTGGCTTCAAGCACCATCCTCGGACTAGCTTACGCCAACGGCCGATAGGAGACATTACAGAAGAGGGTTTGACATAAACAATTATTCAGATTCTAGCTTAAGCCAGCAATAGCCGTATTACTTAGCTTTTCTAGGATTTCTTGGCCCAGTAGCTTGCTCCTGTTCTTCTAGGCTTCCAGCTGGATCAGAACCATCCTCTGTTAGGCTATAGTACCATGAGCTTCCCCCGCCCCCCAGTTTTATATCCCCTCCTAATGCACTGAGCCCAGTCTCTGCAACAATAGTTCTTGACTGGGAACCACAAACCAGGGCTCCCTCTGGGGCCCTGCACTTGTAGACCCTATATCAGCCACTAGGTGTCGCTGTTGTGCAATGACTGAGATGCCCTCCCTGCCCCAGGGTCTGTGAACGCTGCCCCCCACTGCATCCCCAGCTCTGCCCACCCCGGCAATCCATTCCAGGCTCTCTGCGTGGCGGTGCCCAATCCTGATACTGAGCCCTTAGACCCACCTTATTTCTTTCATAACAATTAATCTAGGTTTATTTATTTTTTACAAATATCAAGTATATCTTGGCAGGAAAGGTTGCTTCACCAGCTTCCTTAGCTTTCAGCTGCAGTTTGGATTAAAAGTGAAAGAGCCAGAAAGCTTCTGGAGCCCACAATCAGGAGTGAGAAGGCCACCCAGGTGCCCGTTGCAGGACAGGAATAGTAACATGCAGGTATTTTCAGTAATCCAGTCACTGTCTTCCAGATTTGGCATTCAGATTTTTGAAACAATAAGCAGTAATCGGACAACGAATTGCCTATTTATCTGCACATTGAGTCTATCTCACTCCTTTCTACAGATCCATCTACATATCCCTCTGGTCTAGTTATCTATTTATTTATTCTTTGGATTTATTACCCAGCTCTCTGAATAAAAGGTTCACCTATGGTGGGGGATTAAAGGGGTAACATAGACCCCTAAAGATGGGGCAGTTTAACAATTCTCAGCTGAGGGAGAAGGTGCACAGTAAGGATTAAACTTACAGAACCTAGGGGTCCAGTTACCTGAAAAATAAGATCAGCAAATGTGGATTGCCTCTCTAAACATCTTGGATAAAACCGTATCTCTAAACATCTGGGATAAAACAGTATCTCTAAACATCTGCAATGCAGGATTTACCCTGCACCAGAACTTTCCAGTGACTTTTCCTATAAATGTATGGAAACTTGGGTGTAGGGCGTTAAATGCCGCACAATGGAAACAGTACAGAAACCTACACACACACTCGCAAATTCACTCACGCACATAGACACAGACACAAAGTCATGCACACCAACACACATACATACAAACTGATACACACACTCACAAATTCACTCACGCACATAGACACAGACACAAAGTCATGCACACCAATACACACACACATACATACAAACTGATACACATACACACAGATTCACTCACGCACATAGACACAGACACAAAGTCATGCACACCAATACACCAACACATACATACAAACTGATACACATACAAGCAGATTCACTCACGCACATAGACACAGACACAAAGCCATGTACACCAATACACCAATACATACATACAAACTGATACACATACACGCAGATTCACTCACGCAGATAGACACAGACACAAAGTCATGTACACCAACACACATACATACAAACTGATACACACACTCGCAAATTCACTCACGCACATAGACACAGACACAAAGTCATGCACACCAACACATACATACATACAAACTGATACACATACACGCAGATTCACTCTCGCACATAGACACAGAGACAGTCATGCACACCAACACACATACATACAACTGATACACATACACACAGATTCACTCACGCACATAGACACAGACACAAAGTCATGCACACCAATACATACCGGTACATTTTTCAAAATGAATTTGTGTGTATGTGTCTGCTTTGAAAATGCTCAGTAAAGTCTAATTGCCCCACAAGGAGGTCAGTTGTCACTAAACAACCTTGCAGCATCAAAGCCCACACATAATTTTGCACTCCCATACACTTAACCAGTTCTCATGGAGAAATTACCCTGCTAGTTTCTTTACTGAAAATTTGCTACAGGAACGTGAGCTCAGAAGTACCTGTGGACTGAGGCTATGGGGAGAAATCTGCACTTCCCTGTCCCCAACAGGCCTCCGAGAACCCTATTTTAGGAGTGGTTAAATCTACCCGTACGTTGCCATCGGCAGTCCGTGGGTTGCCCCACAGACCGCCCCTCTTACCTCCAGCCCGGCCCGAGTTACGCTGGGATGCTGATGCTGACTTCCCCAGAACTGTTCTTCGAAGAAGTGAGATACTGCTGACGGCTCCTGCGTAGCGCGTGTGCATCTCTCTTCTGGCTTTATAGGGACCACATTGGGAAAATCCCTGTGGCCCCCGAAGATGATGTCACTAGTACTGCCCTATTAAAGGGCAACTTGTGAACAGCAATTTGCCTTGGCAGCCGGTCAGCCTGCTTCGTTTAGTAATGTGAGTTGCCAGCTTGTCCTCATTCTTCCATTCCAGCTCATCTTTGACTCCAGGGTCCATGTCCTTCTTCAGTTCTTCTACGTGTTCCTCACCTGCCTGTTTGTTCCTTGCCTTCCTGCCCTGCCTATCCGTCCCCTATGGACGGATACCCAGTAATTGACCTTGGCCTGATTCCTGGACATCCTTGCTTGCCGCCAGCCACTGATCTTTGCCTGTCTCTTGGACATCCTTGAACGCTGACTGCCGCTGATCTCAACCTGCCTCAGGATACGCCTAGTCTCTATCTGCTCCGACCCTGCTACTTCAAAGGATCACTGTCATCCACAGAGGCACCTCCTAAGAGCTACCGGACCTGGCACCCAAAGACTCAACCCAAAGGGATTGAGGACTGGTAAAGGCAAAGCTCCAGTTGGGTCTCGGCCTCATCCAGATCCACCTGCTGACAGTGGGGACCTGCAAGGCTCCTCCCTGTGGGTTGCGCCAACTCCACCTCAGCCTAAGGATTCACGGCCGCAACACCGCATAGTGATAGTGGGCGGCTGAATTCAGATGTTCAGCCGAGGATGACTTTCAAAGCCGGGTATCTAGATACCTAACTCTGCTAGATCCCAAACCTGCCTTAGTGATTCCATAGCCAGTCGATCCCCAGACTCACCGTGGATATCCTGAAAACCCAAGTGACTGTGGGGTCACCAGGATGACTTTGGGCAGCCCTGTCCTAATCAGTCTCTCAGTACTCTCTCTCTATAAACTCCCAACTGCAAACGCAGATGCCCAAACCATCTAGATTATTGGGTTTTCTTGAAAACGTCACCTAGATTTTGACTGTTTTGCACTGAAACTTATGGTGAAAGGTGTTTGCACGGTTCAGTCTTTCACTCAGATTCAGAAGTGAGCGTTTGGCTTCCCACATGTACCCTAGTTCTATGGAGGCTGCTGTGCGACGCTGTACCCCTCCTACTGGACCCATTTCTTTTCATTTATGATCTTGAAAGTAACGACCTATTCTTTTGGGGATGGTCTCCACTGTGGCACATATTGCAGCTTTAACCGCATCGGCGAAGGCATGCCTGAGCTATTCTTTGCATTTCTATCTTCCTTTTTGGCCCAGCGTTTTTATTCTGCTTTTCTTCATGGGTTTCCAGCTCAATAGAAATCAGCCTCTGCTGGGGTGTCATGAGCCTTCCTGCAAAACTAGGCAGACTTTTTTTTTTCTCTATTTTTAACCACCTGCACCCCCCCCCCCCCCCCACTTAACTCAATTTCCATAGCAGCAGTCGTTGGCCAGCACCTAGATACTGTGACTTCCTCTGGAATCCAGAAAGTGGGCACTCCGAGTCTGGCCATTCGTTTTTGGCTGCCGCATGATGGCGGAGGCTTCCTTCTCCCCAAGGACTCTTCAGTAGCATCCCCAGCCAGTCCCGGGGGACAGACGCCAGGCTTGGGGACGCAAAGTGTATTTGGGAAATATTTGGTTCAAAGACTCATGAGCCAAACCTGCCCCTTACCTCGTCCGTGCTTGTGTCTGTTATTGAGGACAATTTGTACGATTGTTCCTGTTGCCTGATGAGGATCTGAAAGGACCCCACGATTACTCCGAGCATTGGGCAGGCGTGGATTGCTCATTGCCTGTCTGCTGGAACTAGATGAAAGGTCATAATGAGAGCGATGGTGCGAGTGTCTCTGTTACACAGAAGCACAAAAAAACAAAACGTTATTAGGGTGAGAAGGTCTTACTTGTTTACATTACTTTATCTTATTCCTTGATTAACCACAAAATCATTAAAAAAAAAAAATCAATATGTGTACAAACAGTACAGAACACGATAATTACAACCATATAACTACAATTAAAAATAATACAAATCAAACACGATAAGTAAAACAACATCAAATAATTAAAACAATCCCAATTATAATATGTAAAATGCAATACAAAGTACAAGAGAAACAAAATAATTGAACCTAGCTAAGGATGGAGATTCAGAATTCAGGAATTGAGGGCTTTAATAAAAAAAACCCCAAAACCAAGCCTGACAACAATATATTCTGTAAATTCCCTAACCTTAGCATGTTGGTTCCTAGAGTTATAAGAGGTGCACCATGAGTTTGGAGCTGTGCTGGGTAAGACAGAGAGGATCGTGGGTAGAAGCAGGGCTAGTGCACAGTGTTTGGCCAGTTCTACCCAATGGCTTGCAAATGCCAGGGATAAGTAAAAGGTGACAATTCCTGGGCTGATGAGTGAAGGCATGACCCAAAGCTCTCTTCCCCCAGGAAAGGTGGAAAGTCGATGCGGGAAACACGTTTAACTGTCAGTCCTAGGGTAAGAGAGAAAACCTGGTTGCTGGCTCTCCAGCTGCACTTCCAGGACTGGAGATGGCATCAGAGATGCCAGGGATGGTTTACAAACAGACCCCTCCCTATTTCTCAGTCAGGGCCGGTTCTAGCTTTTTTTGCTGCCCTGCAAGAACAATTACTGTGGTTTTCTCCAGAACCCAGCCCCTTAGGATATCCAGGAAGTGCTACTGCAATTCCCTACCCCCGTCCCCGCCCAGTAACCGTGAGCGCTCCCTCTCCAGGAGCAGAAGCCAAGTCCAGGAACTGCATTGCATTGACTGAATTCATTTTGGTCAGCAGCAGCAGCATTTCAGGTTCCACATAAACCCACAGTGAGAACTAAGACTGGCCTTGTATAGAAATATATTCTGTGTCCTAATATAACATTTTTTTTTTAACAGTTACACTAACAACAATCTATCCAACGTCAAAATATCTCCTTTTCCGACTCTCCCTGTGAGTTTATTCCATCAGTCATCGCTTCTAATTTTTAACGGCTTGGTGCGCAGAAGATCTTGCATCGCTCCCTGGTACACACATACCGCTTCTCGACTGGCAGGCTGCCGAAAGGTATCGCCTTCAGGATGCTCCCAGGGCAACTCTCCATCACCTAACAAAGGATAAAATGGCATTAAATAGCATAGAAAGAGATTTATTCTGCCTTCCGTCCAGAAACATGAGCTGAGACTGCAGCGGGTAGCCAGAGAGGTCTGAATCCCAAGGTTGTCCGGACTATAGCTTGTTGGATGCTCCTTTCCATCACTAGAGCGTGCTTGAAAACAACAGGAATTTATTTTGGAATGAAAATATACCCTAACTGAATACACATTTAGTTGTTTGTTTGGACTTTCTTCCACATTTTCTAATGCGTTGAATACATCTGGTCTGGGCTTCAAAGATGGTATCTTTGTCTAAATGTTTATCCTGCCCTCACTTAATCCTTCACACTCCTACAGGCATATAATTACAGTAATTCAGCTTGATTTTTGTGATTATAAAGGGGCATTAAAAACACCTAAGGAGGTCATTTTCAAAAGGATTTATGTGCTTAAAACTGTGTTTATGCATGTAACTGTGCTTTTGAAAATTGCTACGATAGATGCTACTTTTACACATGTAGTTCCTTTGAAATTCACTCCTAAGACTCCATATAAAGTAAAAATGTGTCTTGTGCCCCACCATAACAAAATATGTAAAATATCAGCAAGAGAGAACAAATGCTGATAGGTAATATTAGTTCTACTGTAGGAAAAAACACTTATCCACCGAAGACAGGTGAATTCGTGAACTGAAGCTCATGGTTTGACATCTCTTTGTATGACACAATGAATACACTCAGACTCTGAAATAATCTCCCTAGAGATGTGGGAACAATTCACAGTCAAAAACCAGGCAAATTTTATCCAAGGTTTGAGTTTGACTAATTTTTCAAATTTCATTCAGATTCAATGGGGAAATCCATTGCATTTTGTAGAGAATCTTGGTTAAAATAGAAAGAAATCAGTGAAATCTAAAGTGGGTTCGTGTGGTGAAAAGATCTTTATTCTTTTTGAGATTTCTTATTTTGCACTGAGACCTTTTAGTTTTCCATTAAGACCTTGCGAGCATCGACCCCGGATTTTCGCATCGACCCCGGATTTTAAAAGATACGCATGCGCATACTTTTAAAAAATCTGCCCCTTAGTGTTTGGGTAATTGCCAGGTTCTTATGGCCTGGATTGGCCACTGTTGGAAACAGGATGCTGGGCTTGATGGACCCTTGGTCTGACCCAGTATGGCAATTTCTTATATTCTTATGTTCTTAATGTCAGAATTGGGGGGACTTTTGTGTGAGGTGCTAGCAGCTCTGTTCCACCTTCCTGGATAGCCCCTTGACCCCTGCAATATTGCGGCTTACCTAACCGTAGTGCCATCGTCATTGTGCTAGGGCTACTCCTGGCCTGCAGCAGCATTTCTTTTCAGGGGATTTTTGTGTGAGGTGCCAGCATCTGTTCCATCTTTCTGGATAACCCCTTGAGCCCATTAACGTTGCAGCTCACCTGACTGTAGCACTGAAATCATCGCGCTTTGGCTACATCTCCCGGCCTGCAGTGACATGCAGCCCCTGGTGCATATTGTCTAAGCCGTGCGCCATGGGGCACACCCCTTAGGGAAAGAATGGGCAGAAAACGTAAGAGGAAGATAACTGGAGCCCCTGCAAACTCTACGCCAGTGAGAGGTCCTCTAGATGCTCACTTTGTGCGGTGGTGCTACCGGCAATTCAAGTGAGGAGGCCGCTGAAGCATCTTTGAGCCCTGGAGGTAGGGTTGTCCCATCACTATATATATATCAGCCATGGAAGGGGAGAGACAAGGTTCTCTGGGTTCAGAAGCAGCTGGAGGCTCATGGCTGGAATAAGTGGCTCTCTGGATCAACATCAAGATCTTGAGATCTCCTGAATCCAATGAGTCAAGATCATCTTACATCATTAAATGTACCAGCTAGTGGTTTCGCCTCTGACTCTGGTAGTTAATCCACCTCCAGGCTTCAATGGAGGTGATATAGGAGGGCCTGTCCCCAATTACTCGGATGTGACTCTCAGAAAATAAATGGATGGTGGTTAAGCTTACTGAAACCTCTCTTGATGGTACTTGTGAAGAAATGGCCCTGAAATCCCTTCCTTAACCAGTCAAGGACCAGCCTTGAGGTTTGGTTCACCTTAAATCCTGAAGGAAGTCAGAGCTCTGAGGGCAGGAACCTGCTGGGAGGGGAATAAAGATTTGAGCCCACAAGTCTCCAGGAGAAGGCGGCTCCTGTAATATCTCTGACCTGAGCTGAAGCTGTGAGGACACTGCTGAAGGTAAGCAGTCTACATGCTATCTTGTGAAGTTTGAAGTGCTATAATAAAGCTGGAATCTTGTGTGAAAGAAGCTGGAGTTAGTTTGGAGAGTGTCTTCAGCCGGAAGTTGCTTGGTCACCCCACAGATGGTGTCAGTTCGGGGATTTTTTTTCTCTTTGCAAGGCACAGAGAAAACCCAAATCTCCAAGGGGAGGAACAGAAAAAGAAAAGTTTTTTAAAAAAAATGTGTGTCCTGTCAAAGAAGCAGTTTGGAGGCAAAGCAGGGCTGCAGCGTGCACCAGAGCACTGAAGAGAATAAAAGAGCACACAGAAGTAAAACAGCTGCCAAAACTTTCTGCATGTACACAGAGAATTGAGCTTTAAACAGGGGAAGGAGCACAAGCGTGCATAGAGTGCTGAGGACTATAAAAAACTGAGGATCAAGAAGGGGTACAGAGGAGAAAAAAACAGGTTAAAGTATTTTCTTCAATAGGGAGAGCTGAATCGTGGGGCCTGAAAGCAAACATTGGTTTAAATGTACCACTGATAGTAAGGGGGGGTCAGCTCTGCTTATGTAGTCAGTACCAACACAAATACATTTTAAAAGGAGCGCACATGCAGACATAAACACGCGTATTGGGCAGCAAGAAAAAATATGCTCAATTTTATATCGTGTGTGGAAGTACACGTGTACCATTTAAGATATCTCTACCGCGTGTATGTCTTGGAGCCTTTACGCGGGTACTCAGAAATGACCATGGGGGGGGAGGGAGAGAGAGAGATTCATTTAGAGAGACAAACTAACATTCTCTCTATATATATATATATATTTCCCACTGTAAGAGGGTTTTGGGGGGGGGACGACAGTGTTACAAGGGTCTATAGACCCTTGCACCCTAAGCAGACCAATGTAACATTAATCCCCCCAAAACCCACCCTGTTGAAAGTGCCCCTTTTTACAGTGGGAGATATATAGAGTCTCCCCCTCCCCCAGAGTTCAGGACCCGCTCTGGCCCAAAATCTCCAGACTTGCACCTCATCGGGAGCAGTAGTAAAGTTATGCAGGTAACATGGCACATGTTGCCATGGTCAGCCTTGCAAAATTCAGGGGTTACGCACATACATCTTGGCTCCACCCCAGAACACCCGTTCCCTGCCCCTTTTCTACCTCCTTGTTCTTGACGCACGCACAGGTATGTAAGCGCATACTTCCCGGCTTCTGAAAATTCGCATTGCTTCCACGTGGCCCAAATACGCATGATTGGGGCCGTTTCCTAATTAATTAAACTGGTTCCTGTCCATCATTAATCCACCTGTTGAAACTTCCAATCTTTAACTTTGCTCCCAAACACTCTTATTTGTCTGTCTTAAGCCTCTGTGTAGACCTGTAACACAACATTATATAAATGTTTAACAATCAATGGTTGTTAGATGGGTAGTGAATGGAAAACCTTTGGGAAACCGTGTCAAGGAGAATCTGAGTTTTATGATTGTCCATTTAATAATCATCCCTCATGCACACCCCTTGTGGCTCCAGGGTAACCAAATGTAAAAATGTGTATCTATCTATTTATCAATATATATATATATATATATATATAAGGTACATATCTTATGAGACAGTAAACACACATTGAATAATTGCAATGAGATTCTTGGGGAATGGGATTTCACTTATCAAGAGATATCTTTTCCCATTTCCTAAGATTGTGCAGGAGGTATATAGCACACATGTGGGGAGTGCTTACTTCACTTATATCTAAGATGTTTATCAATGTTCGGGAGCTACTTGTTCTAGAATGAGTGCCAAGCTCTCTGCATGTGCAAGGAACAACATGTCAGCTGAAAAAGAGAGCGAGTGGTATCTATCGCAGCATGCAAAGGTAAAAGTGTCTTGTTAGTACATGGGGTATTACCTCTGCAAACCTGGCAGCAGGACTCAGGCATGGAAACTGGGTCGGAGCAAGTCAGCGTGGGGCAGGTCCTCAGGCCGCAGTACACGGTGCCTTCCTGCCGTTAAAAGATGAAGGGAGGAAGCTTTCACAGGTCCTGTGCTGGGGAGATTTTCCCATGCGTCACACATCACAGCTCTTCAGCTCCGCTCCTGCATATCATACTCCAGGTCTCAGCCTGCCCTGGTTTTTAACTCCCATCCCGTGGGATATTGAGATATGCGTCCCTACTTGGACAGTAGGAAAAATAAGGCTACAGGTCACCGTGAGTTTACCCAAGCGCTGCAGGCCCACAGGGCCGGGCAGAGCCTGGCCTGCGTGTACCCCACTGCATTGTTTAGGGCAGGGGGCAGGCTGCTCCGGTCCTCGAGGGCCACAAACAGGCCAAGTTTTCAGGATCTCCAAAAATGAATGTGCATGAGATAGAGCTGCACACAGTGGAGGCAGTGCATGCAACTACGCCTCATGCACGTTCATTGTGGATATCCTGAAAACCAGGCCTGTTTATGGAACTTGATGATCGGGAGTTTCCTAAATCTGACCCAGGGTTTAGTGACATCAGGGCAAATCCAAGACTGATTCTGCCTGTTCCTGGTGGTGACCTGGATCTTTCTGGCAATCCCATGAGGGTTAAAGAAAACATCTCCTATCAGCTGGACTCTATAGAGAACTTGTTATAATTATCTCCCTAATAACATGCTTAGCTTTAGTCATCATGGATATAAGGCTATGAAAGAGTAAAGAAATAACAAAATGGAATGATTACAACAAATGCAATTCATGAAAACAATCCTGGCCATATTTGCCCGAGTCTGCTTTAGCATTCAGGGCACCAAAGAACATGGGAACAACCAAGCACTTACAGGTTTGTATTCAAGACCAATTATAGGCCAGACAAGTAACTTCATTCCGACATCTACGTCGTTGATGAATGGGAACGTCTGACCCATTGGAAGATGCCAAGAGGTCGGAAACTGGACTTTGTTTTTCCTTCGAAAGCAGCTGTGCCGGTCCCTTGGGGCCTGAGCTGCCCTCTCAGGCTGCCCGCTTCTCGCATGCCGGCAGCACGTGACCAGGGGGCGTGGTGCGTGGCGGGTTCTAACGGTTTTCTCCATTTCAATCGGGAGCATGAAGAAAAGAACTGGGAATTTGGTTCCTAAATGTACGCGGCCGAAAGTCAGAGGGCAGAGACGTGCGGCCTGCAAATTCTGAGGCCGCCCTGATGGGCGAGGGGGGAAGGAGCTCTTCCACAGGGAAAATGAGGCCGAATTGTTAGACCTGCAACGTTTCCAACCAGGCTGATCGCAAACATGACACGACATCCCTCTTTTTTTTATTTTAACAACTTGTAATTTTTCCCCCTGGCTCCAGGAAACGTTTGGATTAACCGAATCCCAAAATGGTGGAGGAGGAAGGGCAATGATTAAGCAAATATCAGAAAGTGCCTGGTTCCCTCCACGGTTGTTCGTTGGTGCCCTAACGCCCGAAGAAACAACTTTACAGGAGCCTGAATGTGTGAAAGCTGGGAGGCGTTCCCCCTTCGTGGCTGTTTTTGGGGAGTATAGCAAAGTCACAAAAGCAGTCACCAAAGACTCTAATGGGAAAAGGCCTGCGTGAAAGTTGCAAAAATGAATAGTTTTGTCCAGTTTTGCTTTTTGGGGGCTAAAAAAAAAAAGAGAAAGAAACATGAGCTGCTATATAAAGGAAAATCTTCTCCATTGCTAAGAAGATGTTCTGAGCTACTTTTCACACAAAATCAGAAAAGCCTTTCACTTTCACAGCTTTAATGGCTGTTTCTTTTATTCCTATGAGTTTGGGGTGACGCCACCTACGGGTCGGAGGTTGACACGGCAAGGATTACAGGCATTGAGAAGGAGCAGAGGCGCGCAAAGGATTTCACCGTGAAAGCTTTGCAGCCCAAGCCGAAGAAAACAAACGGCGGACAATTTACGCTTCTGAATTTAAAAATAAATTGCCATAGAATTTTGCTAGGCAAGCTCGGGACCCGCACTGTGCAACCTGGCAAAATTATCCATTTCTGCAGGCTTGCAAGCCCCCACCTACCAAGCCCCCTGGGGTCATTAATACTTTTTTTGCAATATTCATCTTACGTCTAGATTTGGTACAATCATTGTACAAAAGTGTCATCGTGTTACGGCGTCAAAATTATTGTCTAACAAATATAAAATGAAAGTGCAAGTCAAAGAGGAATGAAAATAAAACCTAGAGAGAAAACTAGAGCGAGAAGACAAATGTAGGACTCTTCTGGGGTTCGTTCCATCTTTCTTAGGTTAGGATGGAAGAAAAGAGAGCATTTTTTTCTTGACCTGGCAGTTTCATCCTGTCTCTTTGGACTTCCAGCTCCATCAACCAGGTGCTGTGAGCCTTCGCTGGCAGCTGTATTGCAATATTCTTACCCGATTTTACATTCCCACCCAACTGATTTTGGGGGCAGTTAGAGCAAGGCCTTGCCCCCAGTGCTCCTTCCGAGATCCTGCAATCACGGGACCTAAATCCGACCACTGGGTGTCACCGTTGCGCAATGACGGTGACTCCCTCCTTCTCGGGGTGGGGACTGCTGTGAATGCCAGAAATCAAGTCTAGGGTCCTGTGCAGGCAGCGAACGGCACAGCACTGTCACTGAGCCGCCCACCCAGCCAGGAAGACAATGCAGTACGGAGGAGATCAAATTTGTTAGGACTGAGTCAATTCATCTTTCATTCGAGGCTGCTGCTCCTACTATTCATTTGTGCAATCGTCTCATTCTGAGATATGAAGAGAATTTGTACAGCTGCATCATCAGCAACACGGCTTTTTATTAAACAAGCAAGAAACTGCGAAAAAAAACCTCCTGCAAACCGTAATGGCTGCTGCATTTCTACATGAAAAGTCTCCAATTCAAGTCCCTGACCCAATGCTCTTGCAAACATACAAATTTTGCTGGATATTCACGGAAATACTGGCAAGGTGAAAAGCTCCCAGTCTGGGCCGGCCCAGTAATTCAGCAGAAGTGCTGCTGCACACCGTTGTGTTGAGGACCCGTTGGGTTCAACTCCCAGACCTGGCTTCGGCTTCCCAGACTTGCAGTGGTTTGGAAGGCTGCAGAGGTAGCACATTCACAGTCCATCGGCGAGGTGGGGGAGAGGGGGGGGGGGAGGAGTGTCAGCTGTCGCTCAACTGTGACACCCAACTGGTCAGACCAAGGTCACTGCAGGCCAGGATCTAGGGGGAAACGCAGTCTGCGGCTTGTGGCCAAAGACTATCACTGTAATCGCTGAATTAGGTAGGGATGATAAAAATGTGTGTATATGGGGGGAGGGGTGGGAGTGAACCCCATGCAGTTGTGGCTGAAGGCTCACAGCATCGTGGCCCAATAGAGATGACGTCTATTAACTTGAGCTGGGAGGGGGGAGGGGAGGAACGCCTGTACATCCTAACAGAATGAGCGAGTGATGGAGAAGGCGAGTTGAAAGCGGGGTTCAGCCACTTACGGAGCAGCTGCACTGCGTGCACTGGTGGGGCTGCCTGCTTTGGAAAAGCGCGTCGGACCCAAAGGTCTCCCCGTGGTGGTAGAGGGTACCGTTGTACTCGCAGGACTTCCCACTGGCTCCGCTGCCCGCTGGGGAGAGGGCGTCCTCTGGGAAAACACAAAACAAATACACACACATCACTTTTCATGAGCAGTCTGGAAACTGTTCAGGGACCACTGCTGTATAAACAGAGACCGGGGACGTGCAGTACAGGAGGAGAGGAAGCGAACAAGCTGCCAGTCATCTGTTTTTATTGGATTAACCTATTACTGATGGTAACTGGCTCCTGAGAGTTCTCCTCCCTTCCTTGGTAAATGCAAGATTTCACTTGCAGCTTGTTTGCTGACTGTTGTTTGTAGGGATTTAAGTGAAGTGGTATGGAAACCACATTCTACAGAAGTAAATTTGTCAGTCTTCATGGCAGAGAGAAAATACACATGATTTAGGACCAGACCTCAGAAGGGTTTATTCCTCCCCCTCCCCATTTTGTGCCTAAAAGGACCCACATAAGGATTATGCAAAAAGGATGATGTACATGAGTCTCAGAGACCCAATAGATCCCTTGGTCACATCTGGATAAGGGACCCATGTGGGCTTCAATTGCCTATAGAGGCACAGTGGGTTATTGGGTTTTGCCTTCCTCTGGATTGCTGCTGGGGATCAGGTTGGGTTCGTTGGACCTGTGGTCTTCTCTCCAGCCAACTATACATTTAATGCTACATGACATCATCTTTTGATAATTCTCATGATGGGTTCAAATAAAAGCTATCACAGCCAGCAAAGATGTCAATAGTATCACATTGAGGGAGTCATTTATAATTTTCCGTTAAATAGCACGACACATGCTAATATACAAATGTCACATTAGTTTTGCAAGTGGGAGGAGTTTGGGCAGAGTTAATGGTAATGAGTGGCTCCTAACGTTAAATGCAATAGAGTAACACACAGCAACGCGGTTTTAACGTTGGAAATAACTACACTTTTTTTCTGTGCATTGTGCCCTCATTAGCTGTGCATTACCAAAAAGGTTTTTATTAGGTTTGGGTGGCAGTTTTACATACACAGAGGTATGAATAGCAAAGTTGACATCGCTGAAGATTTTCTGTCATTTGGAGTAATGGAAGATAAAAGAGGAGTTGATTTGTACATGTGGCGGATACATCTCCACCGTCTGATGCAAATGGAAAGCTTCCCTTCAAAGACAGACCCGCAACGACGGAGACGGTTTCTTCAAATTTGGAATGAACATATACAGGCGTTACCTCATCGAGCCCGGAGTCTGATTCTTAATTGTTGAATGGACCAATGGACTGAGACGTAATCCACCCGTGTATTCTTTAATGTGACATTCATAACATGGACCTTGATTAACCAATTGGGGGTTGGGAAAGGGATTAATATTTAGCAGTTATTGATGTAATGTTCCAAGTATTGGGGGTAAAGAAGGAAATACTTATCTCTAATACCATATGTGCTATTTCAATTTTTCATAATAAAAATTGTTTATAACTAAACAGGCATGCGGGCGCACATGTACGCAAGTTTGTCGGCCCACGCCCAGGGGTGTGGTCATTTTCTAACATAAGCGCATATATGCGCGCTTAGGGGCAGATTTTAAGAGCCCTGCTCGCCTAAATCCGCCCAAAACCAGGCGGATTTAGGCGAGCAGGGCCCTGCGCGCCGGGAAGCCTATTTTACATAGGCTCACCGGCGCGCGCAGAGCCCTGGGACTCGCGTAAGTCCCGGGGTTCTCCGAGGGGGGCGTGTCGGGGGCGGGCCCGGTCGTCGCGGCGTTTCGGGGGCGTGTCGGCAGCATTTTGGGGGCGGGTACGGGGGCGTGGCTACGGCCCGGGGCGGTCCGGGGGCGTGGCCGCGCCCTCCGTACCCGCCCCCAGGTCGCTGCCCGGTGCGCAGGAGGCCCGCTCGCGCGCGGGGATTTACGCCTCCCAGAGGGAGGCGTAAATCCCCGGAGAAAGGTAAGGGGGAGGTGTAGACAGGGCCGGGTGGGTGGGTTAGGTAGAGGAAGGGAGGGGAAGGTGAGGGGAGGGCGTTAGAGGATTCCCTCCGAGGCCGCTCCGATTTCGAAGCGGCCTTGGAGGGAACGGGGGTAGGCTGCGCGGCTCGGCGCGCGCCGGCTATACAAAATCCATAGCCTTGCGCGCGCCGATCCAGGTTTTTAGCAACTACGCGCGTATCTGCTAAAATCCAGCCTACTTTTGTTTGCGCCTGGAGCGCAAACAAAAGTAGGCTATTCGCGCTCCTTTTAAAATCCGCCCCTTATTATAAAATAGCTTGGACATACGTACATATACGCTCAATTTTAAATGGACACACACATGTGAGCGCAAATGCCACGTCTACCGCATAAGTAGGGACATTTTACAAGGGACACGCGCCAATGCCATTTGCCGTTTTCCCATTTCATTCCCAGTTTGCCCAGTTTAGGGATAGGACTTGCAAACCCCCCTAGTTTAATAGCATCTCTTCCCAACCCTTAAAACCTCTCTAACTTGTCCACATGTTTTTGTTTCCACGCTTACACATCATCCATAGCAGAAGTAAAGTTACGCAGCAGGGGACCCGGTGCATGCACGTATACATATGTGCAAATTTCAGGTGTGAATCCCGGAACGCCCATGGCCCGTCCAAACGTTTTATGTGTGTGTCCAGCAGGAGATGCATGTGTACACACGGGCAGATTATAAAGTCCGCTCAGTGTGCGCCTGCCCGACATATCCGCGCATCCCCTAACTGATGCGCGTCGGGCTTTTAAAAATTGACCTTTAAGAATTTCCTTCCATTCTGTGTCTGCGTGGAAAAGAATTTAGGGAATCTCGGAAGGATGGAGGGCTGCCATCTCCAAATTAAAAAAAGAAAAAAAACAAAAAACAAAAAACAGGGATGGGTTCATGGGCTATATAGGTATTACCAATTATTAGGCTTATTCAATTACCAATTATTAGGCTTTTCAATATTTGATGATAGTTAATGTGACTTTCAAGGCATACTTCACTTTCAATCCATATCCAGCATAGCTCCCTGCTTCAACGGCAGGGGAGAAGAAAAACTAATAATTCACGCATATCCAGCATAGCTCTCTGCTTCAACGGCAGGGGAGAAGAAAAACTGATACTTCACGCATATCCAGCATAGCTCTCTGCTTCAACGGCAGGGGAGAAGAAAAGCTGATACTTCACGCATATCCAGCATAGCTCTAAGCTACAACGGCAGGGGAGAAGAAAAAAGGATTCGCACTCACAAAGCGGGGAGTAGCTGGCTTGTTACGGCAGTTACTACCCCAAACCAAATAAGCCTGATACTTCACTTTCAATGCATATCCAGCATAGCTCTCTGCTTCAACGGCAGGGGAGAAGAAAAACTGATACTTCACGCATATCCAGCATAGCTCTCTGCTTCAACGGCAGGGGAGAAGAAAAACTAATAGTTCACGCATATCCAGCATAGCTCTCTGCTTCAACGGCAGGGGAGAGGTAAAACTAATAGTTCACGCATATCCAGCATAGCTCTCTGCTTCAACGGCAGGGGAGAAGTAAAACTAATAGTTCATGCATATCCAGCATAGCTCTCTGCTTCAACTGCAGGAGAGAAGAAAAACTGATACTTCACACATCCAACAGAGCTCTCTGCTTCAACGGCAGGGGAGAAGAAAAACTGATACTTCACGCATATCCAGCATAGCTCTCTGCTTCAACGGCAGGAGAGAATAGTTCATGCATATCTAGCATTGCTCTCTGCTTCAACGGCAGAGAGCTATGCTGCCGCTTACCCAACTAATCAAGCTTGATATTTCACTTGGAAGCAGCTCCATCACTGCTCTCTGCATTAATGGTGGGGGTGGAAGGGTAATAGAACCAAAGGTTACTAAGAGCTAAGAGAAACAGATAAGTATGAGAAAGAAAATGTGTGAAGCTTGCTGGGCAGACTGGATGGACCGATTGGTCTTCTTCTGCCGTCATTTCTATGTTTCTTGGCATTCCATGCAGAGATGCATTTATCAGTGTTACATGTCCACGAGAGAGCGTTTTGGGTTGACTGTGCTGAAATACCCGTTCACAGCACCAAAAGAATACAAAAAAGGGAGAAGGTCTGCATTCTGTCTGGAACAGCAGCGAAACACACATAAGGTGAACTTTAAAAGCCCGTCACGCGTGAATATGTCGGGCCAGCGCCCACCGAATGGATTTTAAAAGCCCGCTGGGCTGGGCTTACACTCTTATCCTGTCTCAGCTGGTCCTGCTCTCTAGATTTTTCCTTGTCCCACAGGCTCCGCCCACTGAGCTCTCTCCATGGGATTTAAGGTGGACCACACATCTACCCTGGTCTTGCATACACAGAAAGGGGGAAAACATGGTCACTCCATCACAACTCCCCCCCCCCCCAGCTTGGACCTACTGGTCTATGTGTCACTACTCCCCCCAGATCCCATCCAGGGAAGTACCACCCCCCACTCTCTTTTATCTGGCCTCCCACCAGCTAGGCTTGAGGTCAGGGATCTAGAGTCAGACTCACTCCCACACTAAGATTACCCCAGACAACATTATTAGTACCACTCATTGTAGCCCTCACCCAGTGTACACTCCCAGTCCTTTATTTGAGACCTCTGCTGGCTTCCAGTTAAATTCTATCCTAGCTAGACTGGCTGTGGGACTTGTAATGAGTACTCTCCAATCTTCTCTCCAGTGATCTCTGCACCATCACGATCAGTGCCCTCTGGCGACTCCACCACGGCTCTCGCTGACACCTCATCAGTGCCACGCATTGGCTCTTCTATAGCCCCTCTTGCTGGGCTCTACATTCCCTTTCTCAAGGATCTCCATGACTCCTCCTTCTGGGCTCTCCCCAGCAGCACCTCCACCTGGCTTCTTCATAGTCGCTCTCACTGGAGTCTCCATGGCCTTTGTGGACCCTTCAACTGGCAGTGCTTCTCTCAGGCTCCTCCATGCTGCCTGGCTCTGGCCACACAATACTGCCTCTCACAGGTCACTTGGTACTGCCTCATTTTGGGCAGTCTGTATTGCCCTCTCAAGGCCTCTTTTCAGTATTTGGGCATCCTATAATGCCTTCCCCTGGACTTTCTGTAGTGCCGAGCTCAGGCTTCCCTGCAGGGTCCCTCTCAGGCTTCTTCCTAGCTCTCTGTCACCCCTCTCTAGGGGTCTCCACAGGCCCTCTCTCTGTAGGCCATTCCTTTGAGCTCCTCCATGGGCTCCTGGGTAATATAGTCTTTTGTACTGCCCTCTGCTGTGCCTTCTCTGCATTCCCAGTGGTTTCCTCAGGTCATTGTCACAACTCACCCAGCTCACCAGAGATCTCTGTGGTACCTTTCTCAGGGGTCTCTGCAGCCCCTCCTTCCAAATTTTCCATGCTACCTGTTTCTTGGCTCCTTGCATTGTCCCTTGGTTCTCCATGAGCATATTGCCACATCTCAGTTAGCATTTGGTCCATCTCTGTGGCCAACACCTGTAGCCATTCCTCTTTCTGGGCATCTGTGGCATCTGGGAGTGGCTCTGCTGGCCCCACTAACCAGGCTGGCCTTTCCATCTGCCACGCCTCCAGTCTCAGGATCTACATCTTACCTGGCTCAAGAGTGGGGAACTCCCACTACACAGAAGTACATGGCTATGCATTTAAATTTAGTAGGAATAATGCAATAAAATGCCCTGATTTAATTGGATCTTGTGAGCTCTAGGGACACAGGCAATGACAGGCTGGGCTGTGAAACTGCACCAACCACTGAAGTACCATTACAGCTAAATAAACCCTGCTTTGTTTGAACTTTTGTAATGCTGTTTATTTATTTAAGCTGGATTCCATTTTTTGCAGAATATCTTAATTACAAGATTTGTTTGGTTTGTGGCAGGGCAGGCGCTGTCCATCTTCAGCTGCGACTGCCGGGCAGAGGGAAGGAAGTATTAGGTGGTACCCTAGCGGATTGACAATCCCTTGTTCACTTCTTCAAAGGCTTTTCTGCCAGTCTGGTGAAAGGTAACACAAGCTCCCTAGATTCCAGCCTCTCCCGGGATCAAGCATGGAGGCTGCTTTTTTCTTAGCGAGGCAAAAACACCTACAAACATAAAATATGATAGTGCAGTGCTAGTTCTGCACTTGCAGTTTTTGTGGCCGCGTAGCTGCTGCTGTGTACATCAGCAATGTTTGCTGCTGGGAGCAGCCTTACTGCTATAAATCACCAAATCCTCTTATGCCCCTTCAAGGAACATCAGCTCTGTCCCATCAATGCTTGGTTGCTGGAAATGTTTGCTAAAGTGCTGTTATAAGAATTTACTCCAGTGCCTTATTCACTGTGATACAGATGTTCTCAGGACCCTAAGAATGGAACAACAGTTCCACAGGAATAATACAGAAATACAGTACAGCTGGAAACAGAGGTAATAATTCTTTTTTATGGGTGTACACACGAAGCCCTCACATCCCGCTGACCCCTGGCGTCCGAGGCAACTCTAGTGACCAGTCACCAGGACCTCACCACTAGCGCAGGAAACATGCTCACCCAGGGCGGGCACAGGAAGATCGCCTGCTGCAAAGCTATTCCCAGCATGGTGCATCCTTGGACCCAGCAGTAAAGCAGCACAGTCCTCACACTGACATTTCAGATCTGTAAATATCACAGATGCCTGCAAGCAGCTTTTTTTTTCCCCCTTACTTGGCGCACGAGAGGCTGACTCAGGTTAACTGACTGTGTTTCATGTTTGACCTTCACATTTGTATCCTATGTGTATGTGCTAGATTCTTTTTTTTTAAGTTTTAAAATCCCCAGATATGCTTTATGACTGCCACAATAGCCTCTTTCATTTTATTCTCTCTTTCCCTTCTCTTCTGCCCTCTGTCTCTGTCTGTCTCTCACTTGCACTCTCCCTTGAGAGACCACACTGTGGTTTGTTTTTTTTTTAAATACTTTTCTCACCACCCTTACTGCTGCTTATTCAAATACCTCGGGAGGGTCATATTTGAAAAGCCGCATTCTTTGGCAGAGTTAAGTTCAGAAAGTATTTTTACACTGCAGCTTTCAGGGTCACCCGATTCCAGGCTCAGCAGAGACCCCCACAAACACGTCAGGACTTTGCATCTCTCCCACAGATACACCAGGACCTTACCTGCCCCACAAATACACCCATGCCTTATTCTTTACTTTACTGCTTGCTTTTGTGAACCAGCATTAGACCAACCGTAATGCACCAGAAACCTTAAACTGCTCATAAAGTTTAATGCGTACACAAATATCTGATAACTGTGCGAATCATCATGAACCTAAAAACGTACTCTCACACCACACTGTTCCCTCCCCCCCCCCCAAAAAAAGAAATAACCCACCCCCAAGCTTTGAATTCTTAAATCTTACTTCTCCAACAGTTCTTCAAGATAACTTTGGCATCTTGGCTACACACTGCCCTGAAAAAAATAATGGGAAAAGACAAAATACTTTGCATTGTAACTCATTGTACTTTCCCAAGATGTTACATGCCAGCAGTGTTAGCGGGCCGGTGTCCAGAGGAAACATGTGTGATCCAATGAGTATTTATTGAGCAGGACCAGTGCTGTCGTGCACAGCATGGGGACGTGGAAGGAGGGCTCGATGAATGCACTTATCTTCTTTCAGCTTAAAGAAGTGGGAATCATAGAACAAAGAGATGAAAGATACCATCCGCACATCCCCAGGCACAGAAATAAGGTAATAGCGCAGGGAGGATAACTCACTAGACTTGCGCGCATACGTGGACACGTGGAGATTTGTCCCAGTCCACCCGGTGCAGCGGGCTGGTGCACAGCTCTATAATATACCCTATTCTCATCTCTGAAAGTATGCACGGAAAGCACAGGCTTTCTCTGTTTTATAAACAAACCTGCGTATATTTTACACGTAAAAAAAACAAACCCCATAACCTGTAAACATGAAACCCTGATTCATTCATGCAGCACGTGGAGGTAGGTATATTTTAAAATATGTGTGCAGGTTTGAAGTCACCAGTTTGTCGATGCCTCCACCAGTTTACCCAGTCCATGTCCAGTTTACCAAGAGTCTCCTAGTACTTAAGACCCAGTTCACCCAGATCTCCCACCCATGAATGGCAGACGAGTCTGATATCAATTGAACAAGTGTAAAATTGTATAAATTGCCTAATGTATTTGCATAAATCTCATATAAAATAGCAATTTTTGCATGACCCCATCCCGGACCTCCCCTAGAAAGCCCTCTTTTGGCTCACTTAAATGTATGTGAGAAGTACACAAATATTTTCGATATTTATATAACAGCATATGTTACCGAGCGCGCGGGGCGCGGTCGCTTCTATAGCAGGTGGTGAGCCCTTGGGCCACGGCAGGACTCAGGGAGGAGCCCCAAGCCCCACCGTGGGAGGTGAGCCAGGCAGGAACAGAAGCAGGGGGTAAGGAGCGGAGTCTGGCCCTCAGCCGGACCTGCACGCCCATAGCAACCAACACTGGGATGTTGATTGATGAACGGTCCTCCAACTGTTCCAAGCCCTTTCGGACCTGCCGCTGGGTACAGCATAGGGCGGCAGGCTGGACAGAGGCGAGGGCAGACAGAGTCCTTAGAACTGAAGACATGAGACGGGGGCTGAAGCAGACATCCAAGACAGGGCTGAAACAAGACATCAAGGCAGGGCTGAAGCAGGATACGGGCACTGTCTCTCAAGGCGCCCTACACAGCTGGACTGGTCACGGACCACCCTGTCCTACAATCGCGGGAGCAGACACGTGCAGGGAGGAGGAAGCGGTGGGTTACTGCACTCCTGGCAGTCAAGGCAGGGTAGGTTGCTGCACTCCTGGCAGCCTAAAGCAGGATTTGCTGCACTCCTGGCAGCCTCAAGCGGGGTTTGCTGCACTCCTGGCAGCCGAAAGCAGGAAGGAAAGGCGGGAACTGGATCAGGCACTGGATCAGGAACAGACATCAGGCAACATCAGGAGCAGACATCAAGGCAACTTCATAGACAGGACAGGGCGCCATCAAAGCAAGGCTGACCACGGAGGACCTGGATCAGGAGAGGTTACAGACAACTGTAGAACCCAATCCAATGGCAAACTGGAGCTGAAGAGGAAGTCCTTTTATACAGCTGATGTGGGCAACTCCCTTGGAGGAGTTTACTTGGACTGCCCCTCACTGGCCCTATAACTGAGATGGAGCGCTGCGGGCCGGCCCCTAGGGAGAAGGGCGTGGCCGAACAGGAAGTCCAAATAGAGCCATGCAAGCCACTCTTCTTACGAATTGGTCTCTAGCGCCCTCACTAGAGGGCGCTAGAGTAATGTGTTGTTTCTCCTTCCCCTTCTTTTGTTGTCCCTTTCTCCTTTTGCTTTAAGGGGGCGGGACGGCCTTCGGCCACCCCCACCTCCCACCCTCCCACAATAGAGCCATGCAAGCCACAGGCAGGCCTCAGGAACAGCTAGGCTTCCCAGGCCCTGGAGCACATCCTGGATGTTACACAGGCGAGGCCCTGGCTTCGAAGCGGCCTCCAGTGGAAGGTGAGATACCACCTGTAGCGCAGCAACAGGGGGGATCGTAACAGCATATATGTGACAACAAATTACTTATACACATATATGCTAATTTTTCATGTGCAATTCCTTTATGGCCAATTTCGCTGAAGGCCAGAGGTTGTAAGGAATTTCTCCCATTTTGTTGTCTATGGCACAAAAGGTGAGGGCATCTGGCTCTTTGTATCTATGGGGAAAATGCTTAGTAAGGCTCCTACAGAGGAAGCCTGGATTTAAAAATGTAGAAGAGCTTAGAAAAAACCTAGCCACACATGTTCTGAGATAGTCCAGTGAAAGCTCTCATCTGTCACTTGCCCGCCAACTCTTATTTCTACATAGAAATAGAAGTATTGGCTTACGTCTTTGTTGGTCAACAGAATTAAGCTTCACACACCACTTGAACCACTAACACAGTCTGCAGTTGTATCTATGGCTCTTGTAGAGCTTCCAGCCATGCGGTCAGGGGTTCTTTGTGAAGTCCGCCTGCAGGGTTCCCACCGTGTCACATACAGCTCGCAGTGTCAGGGCTTCTTAAAAAGTATTTCCTAGAATAACTAACTTTGGGTTCCATCAGATTGATTGCCCTGTATTTCAGCAGCTACTGGAGTTCCAGTAAATAAAGCTTTACTTGATAGTTCCTGTTACCTAAGTGTAAACAGAAGGGCGGTTTGTCTACCTTAGTTCATATGTGTGGACAGGAGACAGAAGGGCTCAAAGTAACATTAACTTTGCCAGCTTTCACCGGCGTTATTTCATGAGCAGTCAGAAGCAGGGACTGAATATGGGAAGAATGCTATTTAATCCAGAATCTAAAACTTCAACTAATTCATGTAACTGGATTAGCCAGATCTAATCCTGAGGGCTGGGAACAAAAACTGCAGTTGTGAGTATTTTCAGCGTGCAATGAATGTTGCACTTGCAGCAGATTGAAAGAGCCTATGCAATTGCCACCAGTGTACAAATCAAACAAAACACTGGCCCATTAATTTTGGAAAAAAACAGCAAATGAAATTTTCAACTGCAATTTTAAAATAATGAACAAGGTAAGTTTGATGGCTGGTACAAATCTGCATACAAAAAATTGCACCCACTAACAAATATGGATGTGCAGTCATTTTTCTGTTCAGTTCTTTCATTTTGGATGCATTTTTTGGCCAAATTTCTTTTCACATTTTTCAAGTCATTAATTTTGGAAAATTGCTTGCAGAATTTTCAAATTGCACACGCAGGTTGCAGCTTGTGTGCACAATTTGCCAAAATTAACAACCCTAACAAATTTCCCAATTTTCAGGATGAGTTGAGTTTCGGTTTGATTGCAACGAACCAAACTGAAAATCAACTCATTTAGATCCATTTTCATTTTTGGATCTTGAGAATACACGTGCCTACTAACAAACTTTCGATCAATCCTGAAATCAGATCCTACGTCAAATCAAACTACCATGCAGGCTTTATGCACTTTTTTACCCCTGAAATTTAAAAATGGTCCAGTCTCTCATATATATCTTTCCTTGGAAGGGTGATGCTATTTTTGTAAGGAGAGGCAATGAATCATTGTTTGCACACTTCAAACCAGCTGACATACTGTACATAGTTCTTTGGCTATTTAACAGAAGACAATTCTGAATAAAACTAAGTGTAGAAAAGCCAGGGTTGGTCCCTGTAATCTGATTCAGAAGTGATAATACAGCCATTTAAAAACAATGCCAATTTTAAGAATGGAGTTCACAAGAGCAGAGTCAGCCCATGCCACATCACAGCCTGAGGGCCAGACTCAAGGCTTGGGGGCCAACATTTGCATATATGTTAATGTGTGCAGTATTTTCGACGGAAGCTATTTTTACCACGAGCTGCATTGGTGCCTTGGGCAAAGATGGTACCATTTTTAAATCGAGGAAAAGCTCCATGATTGCCATTCCATGTCCTTGCTTTTCCTGCCCTCTGCAGGGCAACTTGCACAAAACTTGGCAGTCCTAGGAAATTCATTATACAAATAGATACTCACACTTCTGCAGGGATATACCGTATTATTGCATATATTTTTGCATAGTCCTACAAGGTGGTTGTACCCTTTCTCCTCTGGAGACCTGGATTCATATCTGACTAATGTTCCATGTGAAATGCTTTGCAGTACTTATTCATGATTTATGTAGCATATGCTAGATGTATGCCATGCTGTACAGAGACAAAATGGACGGTTTTTACTGCTTTGAGCTTAACAAACAAGGAATAGGCTTTGAGTTAAGACAGACTGAGAAAATTTAAACTGGGTGGGAATAAACTGAATTGAGTATCATAAAACATATATTGGGATCTAGAAATGTTTCAAGGAAAACTTTCATTACTGAAATCCCTAATAACCTATCTGAGGGTGACCTGAGGAGCTCCTTCTTGCACGGTGCCCAGCTCTAGCCAGTCCTATTCGTTTCTCATTTTTGTTACACTGAAATGAATGACATGTGCTATTATGATATATTTATATTGTTACATCAATGCAAACTACAAAAATAATCAGCAGAAATGCATGGAAAGTGATTTCCAGCTTCTTTCTCTCTTTTCCTCCGAAATGACACCTAACTCCACTCTCCTGAAACACCAGGAGCCTTTCCACTGGACGGATGTGGCTGGAATTTGGCAGAAGTGGTGACACCTTGGTAAGAGGCTCTTCCACCAAATTTCACCAAAACCTGTCCACAGAAAGGGCCCCTGATGCATGCGTACAGACGTACGGACAGATAGACGAACAAACCATGATCTGGGTGCTCTTGCATTGAGAAAGATATCTCAAAATGGAGTACAGGGTTAAAAAAACAAACAAATATGGGACAATGTAGGAACAGTGCTGAAGACTTACAAGGAGATTTTAACCTGCACGGGAGGAGGCCCAATGATCAGCTTCTTGAACATCAGAAGAAAGCTCATTACCGAGGGAAATAAAAGGGATAAGGCATGGATGATGGTGGTGGCTTGCTTAATGCGAGGGATACTGAGCAGGGTGTGGGACTGAAAGCAAAGAGGATGGAGCGCTGTTCCCTATGAGTGCCACTATCTTGGTGAAGTGGAAAGACAGACTGCATTACCTACCAGTGAAAGGGGCAGTCTATGTCCATCCCAGGTCTATTGACCGATACGACATGGTTTGGGAGGCTCCGGAGTTGAGCCGAGTGGAGGCTTTTTGAAGGATGCGCTTCCTGATGGCTTCCTTGGCCCTTGATGATTCTTTGAGGAGGATGCCAGTGGGCCCAGGATCAGGTGGTGCTGGAAGCTGTGGTTTAAGATCAGTCACCCTTCTGATAATGTCAGCAGGGTGGTGGCCCGTGGAACTATCATGCCAACACCGTTGGAGCTCCCGTCATCGGCAGGTTCCTCAATTGTGGCAGCTGAATTACCTGGAAGCACCGATCCTAACTTGCTGAATGAATGTGTGGCATCATAGGGTATATTTTTACACCTTGGAGAAACCACAAGTGTTCTCCCTTGAAACCGTTTGGTTTACAAAAGAGGGACTAGGAAGAGCACTATCTACTCGGGTTTCACCAATAACCGTTAATTATTAGGATTTTGATGAAATGGGAGGAGGAGAATGTGAAAAATGGTGAAATTGGAACAGAAGGTGACTCATCTTCAGACTTACACCTTATTATATCACAAGGTGGAAAATGTCAGTCTGTGTAAAAGCTAAGAATTTTAGATTGATAACATTTCCAAAAATAAATATGATGTCACCTAAGGAGATTTTTAAAACAATAGATGTTAGAAATTCTTAAAATACCAGTGGCGTCTCTTCCCCTGTTGCTAAAGCCTTTTATTTACCATCACCAAAAAGATCTTTGGGTAAAGAAGATAAAGACATCAGGAGATGGGCAGGTGAGAACTGCAACATTGATAGTTGAATTGGTTTTGAAGCCAGATCGGGACTGGATAATGAGACCTTTCTTAGACACAGAGAAGAATTCTTTAAATCTAAAATTTGGAGATTCCCAGATGTAGCTGCTGCAACTCAGAAAAGAAGAAAGCAGGTCTTGCTCTTAAGGCCAAGGGTAATACAAATGAAAGCTGTGTTTTTCCTTAAGTATCCGGCTAAGTGTTTAGTTAGATACTAGGATGTTCAATATGTTTTCTTTGAACCTAGGCAGCTTGCCTTAGTGCTCAGGTGGAAGTCATGGGTCTAGTCCAGCTGAGCTATCTGCAACTGAGAAGTCATCCTCTCAGGAGTCTTTTTTTCGGCTGTTTGACTATGAAGGTCGTCTTGTTTTCCTTTTAGTATATGATTCTTCGGATTTATGATTGTTCATTCTCCCATTACTCGTGGACTTATGGAAGATTTGTTTTTTCTTACTTTATTTATCTGTTTGGATTATTTATCTATAATTTGCCTTTCAAGATGTATTCTTGAGCGTTGAATATAAAGTTAATAGAAATTAAATTACATTAAAAAAAAGAATCTGTGCAAGCAAATGATGCAGGGAAGTGGGTGAGGGTCTTAAAATAAGAGCACCACCCTTGAGGTAATGGCAGGCCCAGATTTAGGTACAGGCAACTTATCCAACTGCCTCTGGTACCTTACAGGTGCTGGAGCAGCGCCATTGCTTGCCATGGCTAATTCGGATCCTGCAGCCCCGGTGCCACTTCTCTCCTCTAGCAGCACCAAAAAGATGATGAAAAAGCATCACGGAGCTTTCAGCAGCCTTCACACGCCGATGGGTCCTGTGGAAGGAGTGGAGCATCACAGGGTTCGTCGTGCACAAGGGCTGCTGAAGGCTCCCTACTGCTTTTTCTTCACCTTGAGGAGGGAGGAGGAAGGGGATTTTGGCAAGAGGAATCATCTCCACCCCAGGGAGGAGGGGGAGGATAAGACTCCACCCCACCTCAACTGCAGGGAGGAGGGGGAGGATAAGACTCCTCCCACCTCAACTGCAGGGAGGAGGGGGAGGATAAGACTCCTCCCACCTCAACTGCAGGGAGGAGGGGGAGGATAAGACTCCACCCCACCTCAACTGCAGGGAGGAGGGGGAGGATAAGACTCCTCCCACCTCAACTGCAGGGAGGAGGGGGAGGATAAGACTCCACCCCACCTCAACTGCAGGGAGGAGGGGGAGGATAAGACTCCACCCCACCTCAACTGCAGGGAGGAGGGGGAGGATAAGACTCCTCTCACCTCAACTGCAGGGAGGAGGGGGAGGATAAGACTCCACCCCACCTCAACTGCAGGGAGGAGGGGGAGGATAAGGCTCCTCCCACCACTGCCTATGGGTGTAGGTCGCCGTAACGCAACCCTGAGTGATGTGGAGCTGGAGGGTCGGAAGGATTTTATGTGAAGGACCCAGAGTGGCATTCTTCCCCAGAGTTGGCCAAAGTCTGACTACTTCTTGCCAGTGATGATGCAGACTGGCACTAGATGGCTGACAAGATGCTTCTGTTCAGAGTGAGCTGAGGGCAACAACTGCTAGAAGGCCATTACCAGAGGAAAGAAGCCAAAGGGTTATTGTGCCTTATTTTAAATCCTCTCACCCTGTACGGTGCAACCCGGCAGCCACTCAAGTTTCCTCACTGGCCATGGTCTGGGATGGACGTCTCCTCTTCAGCACTGCTCTTCTGCTACTGGGCGTTCACTGCGGCGGTGGCGGCCTCCATCATGCCCCTCTCAGAGCCCAAATACATCATCTCCAGGATGTGTTTACGCCCCACCCCCCCTCTCTTTACCCCTGCTTTCCCCCACTGGGCAGGAGATTCAGACCCGAGTGCTACCACCAAGCCATGGGGGCCAGTTCCCAGCCATTCGCCCCCCCCCCCCGAGTTTCAGCCACCGCGTCTGCTCCTTATCCCACAGCGGTCAGAACATGTCGGGGGTTCTCAGCGGGTTCGTCCTACCTGGACACCGGGGACAGCACAGCTGCGGTAGATGCACAGGGCTGGGGCAGGGCGGACTTGGACATCTCACCCTGCTGCACAGGACATTGCCACTCTAGGAGAAGAACCAACAGGGACAGTGTCAGCACTTTCAGGTTAGACTGCAGCAAGCTGGCAAACTTTTAGAAATGAAGGAGACTGCTCATCGGAAGCTTTACACAAGTCCAACTGTGGGTCCAGTACAACGTAAGAGCTGCACCCGCACCTGTAAGCAAGAAGCACCTGTAGTGAAACACTGGGTCGCTGCTCACCAAGCATGGGAGCAATATAACATGTTGTGATCCAGCAAGCACTTTCTAGCAGAGCTGGGGATATTTCCCTACAATTAAGACAAACTATAACTCCTTTCGCTTTAAATCAATCTATCAAATAGGAGGTCTTTTTTTTTTTTTTTAATTCTTCTGGATCCACTTTTAGGAAATTTAGATTCTTGCCAGGTTGTTTATAAGCTTGGTGTAGTTTTAATAAATACAGGTTTCAAGGACTCATATTTAGTGTGTTCAGGACACATTATAGCCTTGGCGATCACAACAAACGTTCAGCAGTTTTCGAGCTCACTAATATCTCCCTGATGAAGTTAACAGACTTTGTCCTGTTAGGGTCCATCTAAGGAACACCGAATTGAGTTGGACAGATTAGTGGTTGCGGCCTTATAATGATAGTGGCCCATGGTTCATTATTTTGGGACCTTTATTACGGTATTTGTACTGGTCACAAGTTTACATTTAGAAGTCACTGAAGCTATCAGTCAGTCCTAATTAAATAATTCAAAAGATCTTCTGAAAAAAAATATTTATTTTATAAATCAAAAGACCTTCCAGCTGGATGTTCTTTACGTAACGGATAAAGCCTAAAATGCGAGCAGTATCACTCCCAGCCCTAGAAGGTCTAAGCAGCAACCCAAGCTGAATCTGGAGTGTGAATGTCTGTAAAGGGCTCCGCAGGAGTCTGATCTGCCTTCAGACTACATCACCTGAACGAGAGGCAGAAGACCCTTTCTAATCCTGTCTCTCCCCCCTGGTCATTCCGCACATGGAGGAATGCACTTTTGCTGCCGTACCATGAGGCAGATCCATTATTTAGAGGTAAATAATTTAATAGCCCTGCAGTCTTCAAAGCCTATACCCCTGCTCGTCTGCATACAGTATATAATGTCAGACCGTGGCTGTTATTTTGCCATCAACACCAAGCAAGTCTAAAAAAAATTCCTTACAATGCTCATCTATAGAAAACTTTTGGCCATTGTCAAATTTGCAAAGAAAAAAGCTGCTTTCCCTTAAGAATGTGCAAGAACTGATTATACATAAGAAGTAAAAGGATGCACTGTACCTCAGAACAAAGACAATTTACACAGTAAACCAACCCATAGGGTTCCAGGTAAGGGTGCCATCTCTCTCCGGTCTGGTACCTCTTGCCTTGGAACGTACAGTTTGTTTCTGGATCTGCATTAAGGACACAAGAAGCACATTGTAAGCATCTACCACGGGACCCACTGTCGCAGAGTCAGGGATCTTCTACCAGGTCTGAAAGAACATAAGAACATAAGAACTTGCCATGCTGGATCAGACCAAGGGTCCATCAAGCCCAGCATCCTGTTTCCAACAGAGGCCAATCCAAGTCACAAGTACCTGGCAATTACCCAAACACTAAGAAGACCCCAAGCTACTGATGCAATTAATAGCAGTGGCTATTCCCTAAGTAAAATTGATTAATACTATGGGCAGAATCAAAAAACAAAAAAAAAACAATTTTTCCTTCTCTGGAGACATCACCGCCCAGCTGAGTAAACTGCTAAATCGCAACCAATGTCCCTGGACAGACAAATTATTATTCATCTTAAAAGCAAAGTCACTTTATTATAGACTGGAATGCACACACACACACAAAGCATCTCAACGAAAAACGAATTCACAATTTCTTCTTAATGCAGGAAATCCTTCAGATGTCTGCTGGCTTTGTAGTATTAAGAGGTAATTTGTAATTCCACAGATGTGGTTTAGTCTTGGCTTTTCTTTGTATGATTTATCAGTTGGGCCGTGTCTTTCCGGCAGGATGAATGTCAAACAGTTAAGTTGCAGATGAGTGGTGGAAAAAGAAAACAAAATTGCATGAAACAGCTGGTCAGCAAGGCTCTACCTAAACTGGAATTTTTGTGGACCTTGCAGATCCCACCATATTTGGCCTCTCCCACAATTTAAGTAGGGGCTTATTTACCCAATTAATTCTGATACTGTTCCCGATTAGAAAACAAGTTGGTGTTGTGTATCATGAACCAATCACAGTTTTCTTGTAAAGAGGAGCCTGGGAAACCAGCTTTGATGCCTCTGCCAGACAAGAAGGCAGTCTATATTCCATGGTCATCATTATAATCGTTTAATTATGACGCCGTTCCAGCCAGGTAGAAGTATTAACACAGTACAGCCTGGCAATCTTGTGTAAGACGTGAGTTGACGTAAGGTGAACATTGCCATGGAACTACATGTGCTGAAGCATTTCTGTGCGGTGCATGTTCCTCTGTACAGGCAGATGAGAAGCAGGGAGTGCCCTCTTCCCAAAATTTAAGATGGGGATTTGCAGTAGGAGACAGCTGCATCCCCATAACTGATGAGCTCTATCAGTGGCAGCCCGCAGTTCCCCAGTCCTAGGTAGGGTTTCGCCAACTCGCCCCAGGTCAATTAAACAGGACTGATCTGGTCCTGGTTTTGCCCTATTGCATGCAGGGAGTTGTAGTTCTGACTGTCTAAGGGAAAACAATGGAACCATTGGAAGTACAACTCACTGCATGCAAACAGGCCAAAACCAGGATTGGATTAGACCTGGGCTGAGTTGACCACTCTACTCCCAGAACTCTTAATGGTGGTTGTTGGTTTTGTTTTGTTTTTTGACCCAGCAGTTTCCTCCTGATCCTTTGTACTTCCAGCTCAATCTAAGCCAGAGCTGGGATTTGGTGCATGAGCCTTGACTAACAAGTACTTGGAGGATTTTTTTTTTTTTGCCTTTTCATATCCCACCCCTGTCTCCCAACAAACCTAGACTGGTCATTGCAGTGTTGGTGCTGCTCCATGGACCATGTACCAGACCTCCTTCCAGAATCCTGCGATCACTGCCCTGAACCCGGCCACTAGGCGTCAGTAATGACCCTGATCCACTCCACATCCCTGCTCCTCTCCCCTCCAAGGTCTCTAAACGCTGCCTTGGCAACATTCCCAGCTCCAGCAGACATGGGAAGCAGAAAACCCAACTCAGAGATCAAAAGTGGGAATCTTCCGCAGGACAGTAAACAGCACTGTCATGGAGTCACCGGGCCGGCCCAAGAATCTAATGGTCCTGATGAATGAGAGCAAACTGCACTTTCACTACATCTTTCATCTCTGGCTCTACATTCCCTCCCCCCCCCCCCCCTCCACTAAAGGCTCCTGGCATACTCGGGAGGGGAGGTCCCTAATGATAGAAGACACCAATAATGCTTTTCAGCCAGAGAGAGCGCACCGGGTAATATCAATTTACTCTGCAGGAGTTTACAATAAACAGGACAAGTAACTGGTTGCACATGAGGTCTCCCTGAGAAAGGCAAATCTCCATACAAACACCAGGGCTTAGGCTACATAAAGTACTATCTGCAGCTTCTGGGTTGCATGACAGCTTCCAAACACTTTTTTTTTTTTTTTTTTGCAGGAATGTGACTTAGAAAGCTCAGAAGGTGATTTACTTCAGACAATTACCAAATGAATATTTTAAATGGAGTGCCCTAATTGGCTGACAATCATAGGTGTGCAATTCCATGAGTGTGCTCAGGATTCAACATGAATCCCTTTCACTACTGAATTCAGGCCTTTCCAGGTCTAAGAGTCAGAAGACAGAGAATGCCATAAAGCAAACACATGACAATTCCCATAATGAGGTGGATGCTCGTCCGCCTCAGTAAATCAGTTCTGGTCTATAAGGTGCCACCAGTCTCTCTGCTGTTCTTCTGCCACAGGATAACATGGTTACCACTCTGGAAGTTTTCCAAAATGAGTGAATGGTCCTTGTGGCTCTGGTCATGTTTAATATACAGCAAGTCGTGGGTGTTACTTAGTGAGAAGGCGTTCCCTGCACTGATGGGTAAACATCAACCTGTATCAGCACAGCGGGAGAAGGAAACTATTCCAAGGGAAAGAAGGACTTCAGGTGAGGGACAAGATCTAAAGGCTGCATCTATGTAAACGTGCTCTGCTTCCCAGCTGAGCTGTACCCTGGGGGAGCTGAGTTACTAAGTCCTTTTGGCATGGATACTAAATGATAGCCTCGCATCACAAAAAATGCTTAATGTGAACAAAAATGCGGGCGCGTGCATCTGCTAACATGTTGATGGCTGCAGGCGAGGTTGCAGAACGCTTATACAGATGATGTGGTCAGCAGGCCCTCTGCGTTCCCCCCCTCTCAGTTACAGACTGAAGCACCAACCATGAAAGCAAACACAATGCTGGGTCAGATCGCAATGTGCATCCCAACACAAACAGTTCAAGCTGGGGCAACAAAATATTTTAGAAGAAAAATATTTCTTCCTTTTATTTTTTTACTTTTTTTTTTCCAATTTAAACTTTATTAGGTTATTTTAATCATATACAAGATATTAACCAGGATATAGAACAAATCAGGAAAAAATAAAAAAAAAAGATAAATCTTAATTCTCCAAAAGCAAGTCCTATCAAATCCACATTGCCATGGAGGAGAACATTAAAACAAGTAATGTACAATATCACAAAACATTATCTGGGCCTCACCCTGCCTCAGCTTTTAATTTAAGCTGATTTATTAACCAAAAATGTTTCCAAATGGGCTAGATCTAAAAAGGTATATCTATCCCTTTGGAAAGCAACTCTTCATTTACAAGAAATTTTAAAAAGAATGAAGCATCCAGCGCTGACAGCCTTTGTTTCAACTGAAGGAAAGCCGTTCTCCTTAACTGGGTTCCACGAGACAACATCAGGAAAAACCTGCATCTTTTGACCACAAAAATAACTAGTTTTAAACTTAAAATATTGCTGAATAAATCCCTATCTGATTCAAGAACAAATGTAATTAATAATGTTGTAGGAATATTATCATTTGAAGATTGAAGGAACAATGACAAATCTGGATTAGAAATCTGGGCCAAAACATCAGATGCTCCTTCAACAGCATTGGGTAATGTTTCTCATCAGGCAAATTATACACTTTTGATAATAAGAAAACTTTGTCATTCGTAAATTGTAGAACCTCTGTGGCATACTTTTAAATAACTCTACCTCTGACAGTAAATGTTTTAGGAAAGTTTAGCAAATGGAGGTTCTTAGCCCTCAATACATTTTCAAATGACCCAATTTGATAGTTAATATTCAAGCTATCCTTAATGCCAGTAGCAGCAGAAGATTATAAGATGGTAATTGTAGGGGAGAAAGTAGATACCTGCGATTCCAACAGACCATCCTATGCTCTATACCTTTTAACTTAGAGGAAACACCAGTGGAAAAAGTACACAACTGAGTAGCAGCATTCAACAAAACATTTTCTATTCTAGTTACCACCCTCCATATATTAAGGAGGGATATACATCTATAGGTGCAGTAGTAGAGCTACCCACTACCTCTGCTCCCAGTAGCGGCAGAGGTTGCGCAGAATCTGGAATAGATACATTCGTAGCTCCGGTTATAGGTACATCCAAAGATATACCTTCCATCTTCCCCTGCACCAGGGGTAAACCAGGTCCCACACTGCCTATTCTGGGATGAACCTCTAGAAGGTCAGTTAGAGGAAGTTCAGATGACAGTCTTTTGGAGCCTGAATTTGACTCCATAGCCTGGACTTCAGCCTGGACATCCATTGTGCCTGGAGGATGGCCAATGTAACCCCAATATTTAAAAAAGGTTTTGGAGCAATCCGGGTAACTATAGACCAGTGAACCTGACGTTAGTGCCGGGAAAAATAGTGGAAACTATTCTCAAGATCAAAATTGTAGAGCATATAGAAAGACATGATTTAATGGAACACAGTCAACATGGATTTACCCAAGGGAAGTCTTGCCTAACAAATCTGCTTCATTTTTTTGAAGGGGTTAATAAACATGTGGATAAAGGTGAACCTGTAGATGTAGTGTATTTGGATTTTCAGAAGGCGCTTGACAAAGTCCCTCATGAGAGGCTTCTAGGAAAACTAAAAAGTCATGGGATAGGAGGCGATGTCCTTTCGTGGATTACAAACTGGCTAAAAGACAGGAAACAGAGAGTAGGATTAAATGGTCAATTTTCTCAGTGGAAAAGGGTAAACAGTGGAGTGCCTCAGGGATCTGTACTTGGACCGGTGCTTTTCAATATACATATAAATGATCTGGAAAGGAATACGACGAGTGAGGTTATCAAATTTGCGGATGATACAAAATTATTCAGTTAAATCACAAGCGGAATGTGATACATTACAGGAGGACCTTGCAAGACTGGAAGATTGGGCATCCAAATGGCAGATGAAATTTGTGGACAAGTGCAAGGTGATGCATATAGGGAAAAATAACCCTTGCTGTAGTTACAGTGTTAGGTTCCATATTAGGAGCTACCACCCAGGAAAAAGATCTAGGCATCATCACCCTTCCTTCCCTCTACCCCATCTCACCTATGAAAAAGTTTCATTAACACACCACCTGCGCAATGTTACATTTAAGTTATGTCTTTATATGCTTAGCTTTATTAATTCACACACAGTAAGGCCGATTTTTAGGTCGTACTCTATTATACCTGTTTATACACTATTGCTCTATGCCTAAATGTTACTAGTTGCTTGTACACGGTTTAATATGTGTTATACAAATGTTTTATATTTATTTTATTTATTTATTTTTAGATTTTTTTATACCGGTGTTCCTGTATGAAATACAGATCACATCGGTTTACATTGAAACAGAACATAAATTTCACCTAGAGGCATTACATAGAACAAGGTTACGGAACTTGGAACAGGGTAAACTAGTTCAAAATTAACATTGTAAATTTAAACATATTGGCTAGCAAGTCTCATTGAGCATCAAAAACAAAAACATAAAAGCAAAACAGTAAATGTCACATGAGTCCTGCAGCAAGAGATTAGATACAGTCGAGTAGTAGTATAGAACCTGGGGTATGCGATGGTGAGGAACTGAAGAATAGGCCGAGCAGATAACCAAGAATTCCCAGATGCCTCTGCTGTACTGTGGCCTGTCAGAGGTGAATGAACTTTGAGTGCTTTTCTGAGCATGACTTGCAGAAAATCCCTGAGACAGATTTGCTGGCAACAACAGGAAAGAGGCCTATTTAATGGCAGCATTTACTTCACAGAGAAGCTGGGTCCAGGATGCAATCTTTTGTCTTGCAGATGCATGGTTTCAACGGACAGAAACCAATTTGAAAAGAAGATCCTGTGAGGTGACAGTTTCAGATTAAATCCTGGTGCCAACTGACGGAATTCAAGTCTAGCTTCTATGTAAGACTAAGACTGCTATCTGTTTACACAACAAAAGAAGAACAGAAGAGAACACATTGCATCAAAGCCAAAGTGATACAGGAACTTTTATCATGGAAGGGTGGTTTCAGGGAAGACTAGTATAGAATGATTTTTACAATTGAATGGGGGGTGTCATCACAAGCATTTCCTATACATGATAGATTGTCATGACTAACAGCATAATGTATTTTTGTAAAGAAGTCTTTGGGCAATCACGTCATGGATTCTGGAAACTTCTGTAGTGTTGTATTTTGATTATATAAGTCAGGGCATGTCACATACTCAGGGAGATGCTACTTATTACAGATAGAGGGCATATTGCATCTCACAAGAACACTTGTCTTTTAAGAAGCCAAATAAATTTGATTAAAAAAACCTCTTGCTGATTTTGAGTGTTCTTGTTGCCCTAAGCTTTGAGTCCAGAAAAATTATAAACAGAACTCTTGCTGGCTGTAGGGGAAGAAAGTGCTTATGGTCCTGGAAAAGCTTGTTTAAACAGCCAGGTTTTAAGTTTCTTTTTGAATGTAGAGTGGCAGAGCTCTAGATGGATATCTGGCGGGAGTGCGTTCCATTGAACGGGGCCTGCTGTAGATATGGCACGTCTCTGAAGCGAGGATTTTGTTGAGGGTACATAGAGTGTGCCTTTATATGCTCCTCTGATGTGTCTAGATGAAGAGTGAGGACGTAGTTGGGTGCTTAGGTGGAGTGGGGAGATATTGTGAATGGATTTATGAATTGCTGTGTGCACTTTATAAAGAATCCTTTGCTTAATTGGCAGCCAGTGTATTAAGTTGTTAAAACTGTAAACCGGAGTGAAGGCAGCCTGCTATACTTTGGTATATAAAAGAGTCCAAATAAATAAATAAATAAATAGTGGATAACACATTAAAATCGTCGGCTCAGTGTGCTGCAGCAGTCAAAAAAGCAAACAGAATGTTAGGAATTATTAGGAAGGGAATGGTTAATAAAACAGAAAATGTCATAATGCCTCTGTATCGCTCCATGGTGAGACCACACCTTGAATACTGTGTACAATTCTAGTAGCCACATCTCAAAAAAGATATAGTTGCGATGGAGAAGATACAGAGAAGGGCAACCAAAATGATAAAGGGGATGGAACAGTTCCCCTATGAGGAAAGGCTAAAGAGGTTAGGGCTGTTCAGCTTGGAGAAGAGACGGCTGAGGGGGGATATGATAGAGATATTTAAAATCATAAGAGGTCTTGAACGAGTAGATGTGAATTGGTTATTTACACTTTCAAATAATAGAAGGACTAGGGGGCATTCCATGAAGTTAGTAAGTAGCACATTTAAGACTAATCGGAGAAAATTCTTTTTCACTCAATGCACAATTAAGCTCTGGAATTTGTTACCAGAGGATGTGGTTAGTGCAGTTAGTGTAGCTGGGTTCAAAAAAGGTTTGGATAAGTTCTTGGAGGAGAAGTCCATTAATGGCTATTAATCAAGTTTACTTAGGGAATAGCCACTGCTATTATTTGCATCAGTAGCATGGGTTCTTCTTAGTTTTTGGGTACTTGCCAGGTTCTTGTGGCCTGGTTTGGCCTCTGTTGGAAACAGGATGCTGGGCTTGATGGACCCTTGGTCTGACCCTGCATGGCAGTGAGGACAGGATCCATAGGCCCTATCATTGTCAATCGCACGGGTTCAGGTGGAATAACCCAAGTATTAGCCTTCCTCTTGTGACTCACAAAGGAAAAGGTTAAAAAAATCTTCTATATTGAAAAAAATATCAGGAAAACTGGAGGAGCTCCCACAGAGAAGGTCTAACATGCCGCCATCTTGGATTCGACCCCCTCCTCAAACAAGAGAAATAGATCACTTCAAGATTTGTTGTGAAGCCACATCTGGCAACCTGTATACCTGTATTCTTTACATTTTTAGTGTGGCAGTATGTTAAAATACTAATTATTGAACTGATAGATTTTCAGTTTTTATTTTATTTTTCTTAAGAACTTTAATGCTATATCCAAAAGAATCTGTGGAAAAATGACAACTCAGAACCAACACCAGGAAGTATTTCTTCATGGAGAGTGTGAGGGATGCCTGGAATACCCTTTCGGAGGAGGTGGTGAACACCCAGTGGCGTAGCCGGAACTGAATTGTGTGTGTGTGTGTGTGGGGGGGGGGGGGGGAGCAAGGTTACCATGGGTGGGCAGTAGACATGCAGACCTAGTCCCTCCTAGTTGTACTCTTAATGATAAATAATGCCTTAGCTTGCACCCTACAATGGATTTCTGTGCAGTCTGCAACAGTCAGCATGCATGAGTGACATTTTAAAATATTTTAATGCTATTGCTTCAAGCACTTACCAGCATTAAAAATGCCTTATTAATCTGTATTCATTTATTGGATATTTATTGCAGTTTATAAATACACAATATCTTGTAAATAGTAAACAAAGAACAGAAACATCAGATCCAATCACATAATAAAACAAAAATCAATATATTCTTTTCTGAATTCTCTTTCCAAAAATGCAGAGAAAACTAAAATAAAACAGCAATAATCATAATAATCATCATAAAACGAAAGGCAACAGGTGCAAAACCAAACTAGGACATGCAAAAAAAGAATACAAATTCTGGTGTCACCTCAGTGACAGCAAAACAAATTCCCTTCACTGCCAAACCCTTTGTGAAGTAACACAAACCCCTGCAATAAATAAATAAAATAAATACCTAGAACTTTACCATACCATAACAGTAATAACTCTCAGGACTCAAACAGCAGCAACCTTATCCACAAAAAGACAGCAAGGCAAACATTACACCAGGCCCTAGAACACCAATAATCTACCTAGAGGCCAAACAGATCAAACCAGACTGCTACAAATCCCTATAGAGAGACAAAACGCTAGTCACACACGCACAACACAGACAGAGCCTTACCTAATACAGAATAAGGGACTACAAATCAGAAACAAACATGCAGCAAGGCAAACATTACACCAGGCCCTAGAACACCAATAATCTACCTAGAGGCCAAACAGAACAAGCCAGACTGCTACAAATCCCTATAGAGAGACAAAACGCTAGTCACACACGCACAACACAGACAGAGCCTTACCTAATACAGAATAAGGGACTACAAATCAGAAACAAACATGCAGACAAAACTGAAATGGAAAGCCTGAGAAACAAGACTCAGTGATCACTGTACAAATATATAAGAAATGCACATTCCCAAAGATGGCATATTCCAGTCACCGAAAGGTAAAATAATTTTTTTTTACCTTTGTTGTCTGATCTTATTTTTATAATTGGTTGGTCCCAGTCTCTTTTTCTCCCTTGTCTGTCTTTTCCTTGTTCCTTTTTCAGGGTCTCTTTTATTCTGTCTTCTTTCCTTCCTCCTTCATACACACACACAGACTCTCTCTCACATGTCTGTCACACACACACACACACACACACACACACGCTTTCTCCCACACAAGATTACACTCTTCCATGCTCTCTCTCACATACACACAGGCTCCCACTCCCACATACACACACATACAGGCTGTCATTGTTACGTGCTCTCTTTCTCACACAGGCTCCCCCTCCCCCCCCTCACACACACACAGGCTCTCATTCTCACATGTTCTTAAACACATGATCCCAATCCCACTCAATCGTGCAGGCTCCCACTCCCATACATACATACATACACACACAGGTTCTCACTCTCACATGCTCACACACACAGACTCTCACTCTTACATGCTCTCTCACACATAGTTTCATATTCCCACACAAACACACAGGCCCTCACATGCTTTCTCTCACATGCAGGCTCCTGCTCCCACTTCCATACATACATATGTACACACAGGCTCTTAATCTCATATGTAAGCTACCACTCTCACACAAACACATAGGCTCCCATTCTCACATGATCTCTCTCTCGCAGGCTTCCACTCCCTTATTCTCTCTCTCTCACACATTCCACTCCCTAGATAGGCTCCCATTCACATCCCCAACCCCATCTACTCTCCCAGGCAGTCTACTACTCGCACACATGCAAGCAGGCTTCACATACACACACACACACACAGGCAGACTCCCCATCGGAAGCAAAACAGGGAGCCTGTTCTGCTGCTGCTTGTCCTGTGCCTGCCCACGGTATTCAAAATCTGTAGGGCTAGCACGCCCTATATGTTGATCTCACGATGCATGAGATCAGCAAGGCGCACTTACTGGCCGTACGTGTTTTGAATGCCACAGGGCCGGCACACGTGGAGGAGCAGGAGAACGGGTGCCTTCCAGTGAGAGTTTTTTTTGTAATTCACCCGCTGGCCTCCCGGTCCTATTCCTCTTATTGACCGCTTGTGGGATGGGGAGCACCGACAGCCTTGTGGGCCTCTTCTTCTCAGCCGCCAATGGGATGGGGTCCTCGGGCAGCATCGCAGACCTGCTCTACTTCTCAGTCTCGGTGAGATGGGGTGCAGCAGCGGCCTTACAGGCTTCTTCTTCTCCTTGGCCACCGGTGGGATGGGGTCCACCAGTGGCCTGCAGGCCTCTTCCTCCTATTGGCCACTGGTCCCCTGGATGTGCACATCTGGTGTGCCAGCTGCAGCCCTGTGCATGCCCTCTCTTCCTGGGCTGCCGGGCAACAATGATTGGGTGGGCCTGAGCCCAAAGTGGTGGCCCACGGTCCTCCCAGGCCCACCTATGGCTACTCCACTGGTGAAGACAAAAACAGTCAAAGGGGCATGGGATAAACACTGTGGATCCTTAAAGGCTAGAGGATCCAAAAATGAAAAGAGCGCATGGGGATAACTTGCTGCCACCCTTAACCAAGAAGCCTTGATAATTTTGATGCAACTGCAACACTGCTTTCTGCTCCACCATGGAACAGATGCAGCACCGGTAGCACTAATGCAAGCTTCCTCCTCTTACACAAACACATATACACAAACTAGAGATGTGCATCATTTTTTAAAATCATTTTGGGTTTCGTTTTTGGGGTCCCCGTGGGAAATTTCATTTCCCCCGCGATTCGGGGTTTGTTTGTTTTTTTTTGGGGGGGGGGGGGCGCGGAATTCCATTCATTTTTTGGTTCCCCCAAACCATGCCGAATTAGGCAATTTCAACGAAATTGCCTAATTCGGGAAAAACGAATGCACATCTCTCATTAGTGCACGCTAACCCCAAAATCGGGCTGAGTACTGCGGCTCACGGGGCCTTTCCACGAGCCATGAATCCTAACACACACACTCATTCTGTACCCCCCAGCAAAGAACAGACCCAGCATGGGCAACAGCAGTGCAAGCTTTCTTCTCTCACCTCGGCACAGAAAAGGTATAGGAATGACTGCAGCAGTGCAAGCCTTGCCAATGTGCCCCGTCACTGCTTCGGGGGCAGCCCCGCACAATCTTCCGTCTCTCTCTGCTAAGGCTGCCAACACCGGTGCCTGTTAATATCAAGGTTTTGTGATGGGGCCACACCTGTCCACTGGGAACTGAATGGAGGCCACCAGCTGACCTTTAGATGGTCCCTTGAACATAAGAACATAAGAGCATGTCATACTGGGTCAGACCAAGGGTCCATCAAGCCCAGCATCCTGTTTCCAACAGTGGCCAATCCAGGCCATAAGAACCTCTCTCAGGCTGGTTGTCACCAGCCTGAGAGCAGGATTTCAACCAGAGGATTTCAAACAGAGGTGAAAAGCTCTGGAGCTCTGTGCCAATTCTCTTGAGACATCCATAAAACAAAAATTCAGTAAGTGGGAAAGTAGTTTATAAGGGAATCTGAAAGAAGGGATGAAAGTGGGCAAATCCTTACAGAGAAGGCAGCAGACAGAGGTAAACAGAGGGCAAAGTGCTTATTTAGAGAAGCTGCGGCCTTTCCTCAGGGTGAGCTCTAAAGTATAACCTGAGGCTAGGGTTGCAATCAGGTTTACACGATTGCGTTCCAAGGCTGCAATTTTGGTTTGAGAGTGGCTGTCCCAGTGCCTTTGCCGTGCCGTCGTTTAACCGTCGTGAAAGCTGGCGCGCTGTGCTTGCGTTACTGACCGGGGACCTGCGGCGACCGACCGGGGGGACAGGCTGCCGGCTCCTTGCATCCCAACTGCAGGCAGATCGAGGCACGCCGCGCTCAGAGGGAACGCAAAACCTGGGAACAGGCTCAGTGCTTCTGACAGCTTGAATACAGAGAACCGAGTTTCATCAAAGGATTTCAGTGTAGATACGGAACGAGAGAAACCTCTGCTAAGCTGGGATTGAAGGGATCATGAGTCAACACGTAAATGTAAATGCAGGAGAAAGCTGGTAATGATGCTTTGACTGGCTCTTGCATTTCCACTGTTCAGGTCTACAGGTGGCTAACAATTAAATGCAAGCTTGTAACAGGCTAAGTGGTTGGGAGGACTTGAGATATATATATATATATATATATATATATATATATATATATATATATATATATATATATATATATATATATATCTTCAGAAGTATCTGAGGCAATAGAAACGCGCTCTTTCAGAAAAACCAGGCAACGTTTAGGGACTGCGTTGGCTACTGCTGCTCTGGGAGCAGGCCTGCCCTTTGCAAAGCCTATCCCCAACAGTCCACTTTGCTAATTCTGACAGCTTTTGAGATTTTGAATGTTGTTTTACATTTCTGGGTTTCAGTTTGGTTCGGAGTTGGTCGTCTGGGTGTCTTGTGTGTGCTCTTAGCACAAGGAAAGAGGAAATATTTTGGTTTCACTGGAACTCACCCTCTCTGCCCCTCACTCGCCCACCCCACTTCCCCATTTTATAGGCTGCTTGTGGGGCAGAGGCCTTATTTCCTGCAGTGTTTCCAATTAGTTAAATTGGTCCTTGTTCACTAATGAATCCACCTGTTGAGACTTTTGATTTTAAACCCCAAACACTCCTGTCATCTCTGCCTGTCACAACTAGACTGTAAGCTCCACCCAAGGGCTGCCCCTTATATGTGTCTGCAGGCACCTTCTAGTGCCACATCTGATACCCAGAGCTTAATTTCCTGCAGAACAGCCCGGAAGGGCCTCCTGCCACCTTTTCTCCAGGACCCGAGGAGACAGAGCAGAGCCGGTGGTGGAAATCAGTTCTGGCTCTCCCATACAAAGAGAGCAGAGCCGGCGGTGACAGGGACCATTCCTGCCCCCAGGCCCCAGAAGAAGCAGAGCTGCTTTTATACCCTCAGTTGGGGGCAGCCACATGGCCTTAATGTTTGTGCCAATTTATTTCTGGCACAATTGAGGAGGTCGTTAGGGAGAATGGCCAAGGTCTGAGGAGGTGGATGCCTGGCAGCCCCGCTGTTTCTGTCTGCATGTAGGCCCAGGTTTAGGCAACATAAGGCAAGGGTGGAAGGTGCCAAACACCGAAAAGGATCCCGAAAGCCATCAGTTAAAAGCAGACACAAGACTGCTCTCAGATAAATAAACAGGGAATGCTTGAAAGGCAAAAAGCTGTCATTAAGCTATGAAAGTCTCCCTTAGTTGCTTGAAGATCTCGTTTTTCAAAAGCAGATCTAAATAAGAATGCTTTTAACGGCCTTTTGAACGTCGAGGAGCGGGGCGAGCTTGTTCTCAGCGCCTCTGCCAGCGTATCCCAAAACAGGGGCCCAGTGCTCCTGTCAGGTGAGCCAAGGCACCTGGACCTCCCTCCAGCAGGCCAGGCTGTGCCCACCGCTTGGCAGAGCTTCAAAGGGGCACCAAAATCTCACATCCGGCTCTGTTCACACCCAGCCCTGGCCTCCTCCCCCAAACACAGGCCCCACCCGGCCCTGTTCCCTCGCCTCGTTCCCCCATCCACTTCCAATCTGGCCAATACTGTAAGGTGCGCTCGGCCGAGTGCAGTTTAACTTGTGCTTGGACGTGCGTTTTCGATGCGTGTCCGCTACCCCTTATACTGTAAGGGGTTTAGCACATCGAAAACGCGTGGCCAACCCCCCCCCCCCCCCCCCCCCCAGAAACTGATAGCGCTCCTCACATGCAAATGCACGTTGATGAGGCTATTACTTATTCACCCGGGATATTGAAAGTAAAATGTGCGGCCGATGCGCACATTTTGCCCTCAGAAATTTGGGCTTTTCTGTACTCCCTCTGGCTAAATATCCTGGCGATATTAAGTCGGAGGAACCGAAAATTTTAAAAAGAAAATTAAAAAAAAAAAAGTGCCGGCCGGTCAGGATAGGAGAACGGACGCTCAGTTTTACTGGCATCCATTTCCCTAACCTATGGCTGTCAGCGGGGTTCGGAAAACCGACGCTCCTAGAATTGAGCATCAGCTTCCTGAACCCACTGCCGGCCACCTCTCCTGGGTTTCTGCTAATAAGGAGATGCTAGGGACCCGCTATCGTCCTTTTTAGCGTGACCCCTCATTTAAATACAGGATCGCGCGCCCAGGAGAGGTGGCTGGGCGTGCGTCGGGAGAGCGGGCGTTCAACACAGATAGCCAGTTCTCCCCTGATCCTTTCTGAATCAGCCTGTTTATGTCTACCAGTTAAGCCCCGGCAGTAGCAGCAGTAACGGGATGAAAAGCAAAGGAGGTATGCAAGGTAATTTCACCTGCTGTATTTGCATGCCCCTCCCGCACCTACTCATGAATACTGTTCATAAAACATGTCCACGGTGACGGGCAGTGCTGCGGCTGCTGGTGAAAGAAATCAGACCTCCAGGCTGACCAGACTGCACCAGCTCTGCAACCTGTCCGCTAGGTTTTCGGCTTACCCATCCCTTGTTTAACATCGCCCACGGGTACTGCACAGGGGGCACGGGCTCTGGCGCTCAGGATGTACCCAGCCGTGGCAGGCAAGCGTCCACTTCCTCTGCACCTGAGCTCCCTTCCCTCAAAGGACATTTCATCTTGGGCCTGGTCTGTACGAGGTTTTCCTTGGAGCGTGCAGGGCTGGTGAGAGTTCTCAGCAAACCAGCACCGTGCATGGGATGAAATCCAGCTGAAAGCTCAGCTCAGGACATCAGATTCTTCCAGACCTCTTAACTCTCCTTACTTGGGTTCATCATGCCTGAGATTTTATGGAGAACAACAGAAGCAGCAGCAGACAGACAAATAAGAACTGTTCCCCTGCGGTAAAATGAAGAGATGGCCTTCAGGCTCCTCAGAGCAGAGTCTCTCAGAGCAGGTCTGTGGCTTGCAGAGCAATCTCGTGCATATTCATTCTGGGTCTCCAGGAGGATGGTTACTCCAGGACTGGCTTGAGAACTGGAATGAGGTTGAGATTCTTCACTGGGGCAAATGTGGGGGGAATTTCAAAGACACTTTTTATTAGTGGAAAAAAAACTGCCCCTTACCTTTTACCGGCTCTGATTTGGCTCCATCCAGGTAAAGAAGACACAGCAGATAGGAAAAGAGGAATTGAACGTCTCCTGCTCTGCATGGGGTTCTCATGTTTTCAACAAATATTCCAGATCTCTTCCGAAGGAAAACGCTGGACCTGTTGGAAAGAGAGAAGGCTAAGGACAAAAGCCTGACACTGGATTTCACCCAGTCCTCCCCCCCCGGCAGAGCCTCAGCAGCTTTTGCTTCTCCGACTGCCAGAAGCCCAGCCAGGGTGGGCCGGGAAGGACGACGCTTTCTGATGGCAGGAGCTGCACACATTGCTACCCGGGGGCTCAGGGCACGGAGGGCTGCACCTGCCAGCAGACTGCCTTGGGATGTCAGGCCCTCCCTCTGTGCCTGAAGCACCCCATTCAGAAGGGCATCCATGAGGGGGAGGGGAGCCAGACGGGAGAAGCATTTTGGTTATTGCTCGCACTTGAAGGTGTAAAACGTGGCAATAGTGGTTCAGATTCTCAGCAAATTGAAAAGTTGTGAAATTGAAGCGGCATGAGGGGGCGAGGGTGGGTGGAAGGGGATTTTATTATGTGGTGGGAGCCAGGCAAAGGCAGAGCAGTGGAGAGGTTTCCGCACTGGAAAAGATCAGGAACGACCGTTCACTTTTTTTTTTTGTGTGTGTTTTTTTATCTGGGTGATTGCATAACACATGGGCAAAAACCAAAAGGAAAGCTAAGGGCAAACAGAAGTGGCACAGCAGAATTGCCACCCTTTGTATCACAGCTGGCACTGGATAATAATGAGGGATTAATACACCTGGCATTTATTGATTACAGAGAGAAGTATTACTCCGGTCCCCATGAGCCACAGACAGGCCTGGCTTTGCTTTCAGGATTGCCACAATGAATATGCATGAGATAGATATAATCATACATTGGAGACCCAGGCCATGCAAATCTACCTGCTGCACATTCACTGTGGCAATCCTGAAAACCCGACTGGCAGAGAAGCTTAGGAGAGTGCTGATGACAAGTATTTCTCTGCGTATCCTGCCCATGTGCTTTTCAAACCGATTGCTCTGAAGCTTGCAGATAATTTGTGGGTAGAAACTCTTGCTACTATTTTCGGTGTAAGCAATATTTCTTTTCTTATTCATACTGACCTCAAACTAAAATCTGGCCAGGTGTCACCCCTATTCTAGAGCGCAGCAGACCGTATCCTTGGGTCTGGCCCAGAAGAGTTTCAGAGAACAGTAAAATCAGTAGACAGACGTGGAGCGATCTCAGGCTGTAATGTGCCCTGTGGTTTGCTCAGGGCATCATTCTTGCTAATGTGTGTCAGCTAAATACTAGTTTGTATTTGTATGCAACCTCCCTCAAAATCATGATCCAAAGTGGTTTACAGCTTGATAAGTGACACTAGAGCGAAAGTACAATAAAGATATATAAATCCTTCAAGAGGCATGCAAGACCTACAACATGGGCGTAGTGTTGTGCATGGGAACCACCAACTTTGACGCTTTTTCCCTGGCTCATCCTCACCCCCGGAACATTAGCAGCTGAGGCCGGAGAGCGGTGACAGCTGGAGCCCGATGTAGAGTGACAGCCCCAGTGGCCCATAACACTCTTCTTTTTTTTCGGACAGCAGGGGACAAAAGAGGAGGTTGTTGCTGCTTTATGTGCTTCCCGGGGAGGGAATGAGCAAAAGAATGCTTGTGTATCTATTGAGAGCACGTGTGGAGAGAGCACGTGTGTGATTGACTGAGAGCATGTGTCTGGATAAGTGTGTGACAGAGAGAAACTGTGTGTCTGTGGACAGACAGCATGTGGTGTGACAGTATGTGTGTGTGTGTGAGAGAGAAAGAGCATGTATGTATGAGTGAGTGAGAGCATGTGTCTGGGTGTGTGACAGAGAGAAACTGTGTGTCTGTGGACAGGCAGCATATGAGTGTGACAGTATGTGTGTGTGTGTGTGTGAGAGAGAAAGAGCATGTATGTATGAGTGAGTGAGAGCATGTGTCTGGGTAAGTGTGTGACAGAGAGAAACTGTGTGTCTGTGGACAGGCAGCATATGAGTGTGACAGTATGTGTGTGTGTGTGTGTGTGTGTGTGAGAGAGAAAGAGCATGTATGTATGAGTGAGTGAGAGCATGTGTCTGGGTAAGTGTGTGACAGAGAGAAACTGTGTGTCTGTGGACAAACAGCATGTGAGTGTGACAGTATGTGTGTGTGTGTGTGAGAGAGAAGGTCTGTATACAACACCACACCGCCCCCCCCATTCCCACTCCATCCTCCCCACTAATCTATGACAATCTCAGCACATCTGGAAATCAAAAGTTCTCAAGTATGGAGACGGGTGATTTTATAATCCTTATTAGTTTTAATTATTGGTTGTTATTTGATATGTCTGCTGTTTTGAAATATGTTATTGGTATATGGGTTATTTTTTAAAACATTCATATGATTTTTCCATTATTGGATCTTCTTTTTGTCACCTTTAGAATATTTATTCTTTTATTAATATGGCTATTATGATTGATGTTTTATATTTCTTGATTTTGTTTGATGTTTATGAGGAATGATGCTTCAGTTCTTTATCCATTGTTGCACTATATACAGAGTCTGGCTTGTAGTGGTTTCCAGTTCAATTTTTGTCTGATTATTACTTTGTAGACTCTTTACTCGGTATTTGGTGAAGGTCTGCATATGTGACTGAAGTGAGGTAATCTGCAAGAATGTACTTTCTCTTCAGAGATCTGTAGCAGCCTGGGTTATTCTGTTTTCCTAATAGGAGGTGTATTGGTGTTTTAGAGCCTGGTGTAATATTTGCAGTATTGTCTTTTCATAAGTAGAGTTGTTGCAGGAAGTTAGTGCACATCAGCACCTCACCTCTCTCCCCCTGGGTTGTGTGTGTTTGTGTGTGAATGGGAGCCTGCCTAAGCTTTGTAAGTCTGTGTGTGAAGAAAGTTTGTGATGCCCTACTAATGCACAGCAAGCTCAGCATGACTAGAAATCAAACGTTCCCAGGTATGGAGGGTGAGGAATGTTTCCGTCCTTATTAGTTTCAATTATTGGTCGTCATCTCCCCCCAGTGGCCCTAGAGCTCCCATGTCTCATCCCCAGTTCTCAGTGGTTCTCAAGCCCTCAGGCCCTTGATGGTCTTCTAAAACTAGATTTCATGTAATTACTGTATGAAAAAGATTACATAAACATCTAATTAACATTTTATGGCCTGGAGTTAATGCGGAGATTTTAAGTCTGCTAGGGGGTTAGATATTGGGTGTTGGAGGATCTTAGAAGTCTTGTTTTTCAGTCAACTGTCAGCATCAAATGTTCTGGTGCATCACCTACCTCAGTAGTCATCCTACGCCCCATAGTATGGACAGCCATGCCAGGAAAAGGCCCGAGGGCCACAAGTAATAAATATTTTAATCATCTTGTATCCTACTTTTTACTTACATATCTGTATGGTTGAAAACAATCCAATGCTGAATTGAAAATTCGAAATTTAGATAAACTGTCCTTTCTTGGGGTTTACTGTACAACACAAACCCAAGTGTTCAGAGCTCAGGAAAGGCAGACACGCTCCCTGCTCCTCCACAAGCACACAAACTCCAAAACAGAGGAGGTAACCTTCAGATCCTTCCTCTGAAAAGGTCTCCAAGCCGTTTTTTTGCAAGAAGTGTAAAATGCATTGGATTACAAGCAGATACTAACACGAATTTCCTGAGCTGCAGGAGACACAAGGAGTCATGGGGTTCACCAAGTGCTTTTGCAGAGCTTCTATCTGCTTCATCAGAGGAATCTCTCAGGAAAATGCAAAAACATTTGAGGTCAGCCAAAATGGGTCCCTGTCTCTTTAAAGCGTAGGAGCCTTTTTTTTTTTTTTTTCTTAAATCTTCATTAACACCTTGACCAATAAATGGATTAGGCTTGATCTTTTTGCCAGATACCTTTGGCTCTGCCATCAGTGCAGCTTTATTCCTCTGCTCATGGTAGGATAGGGACAGGATTATTCTTCTGGGATCATTAGCCTTGCTCTGAGATTTAAAATACTGATTTCTGCAGCATGAAGGCTGGATTTCTTTCAGCATATTTTCTTATTTGATGATGACTAATCCGCCTTAGCCCGGGCAGAATCACGTTCACCTTCAAAGAGATATTTGAGGATCTACAGCATATAAACGGTTTTTGTGCATGAAAGCTAGCATATTCCATCTTCAGCCTGGCTGACCTTTACGGGAATCCTTGGATAGCAGTAACTCTAGCTGAGATCAAAGGAGGGATGTTTAATCTGTTCTGAAGCCCACGGCAGAGTGCGCAGGCATGGAAGAAGAGGTTCCCGTGAGAGGTGCTGGTGGGGCGAGCTTAGCTTGCAGTCTCATCTCTGCCTCCCTCCCTGTGTCATCGAGCCTGCTTCTTCCTGGTCTCGCCGCCGAATTTCCTCTTCTGCACCAATAACCACCCACAAGGCAAAGGCCCGAAGCAGAACGCCAGCAGATTAAAAATATCTTATGACTGCAAACACCCATTCATGAGGATGCTTCCGATCAGAGACCCTCTGGGGATGTCCCAAAGCTAAGGCAGCGGAAACGTCTAGGTTGGTTAATAGCTGGCATCACATTGCCTCTAAGTAAGGCATCTGTTCATTTTTTTATTTATTTCTATTATTTATCGAGCACCCTATTCCAAAAGACTCAAGGTGATATATAAATTAAACCTAAAGATTAAAACAGAGCAGCAAAAATAATTAAAGCAAAATAAAACAATATGGCTTCCAGCCTTTTCGGGGGTTAATATGATGCATTCACAGTTCAGTTGTCTCAAATGAAAAACTGAGTTTCCAAACCAACAGTTATAAGAATATAAGAAGTTGCCACACTGGGTCAGACCAAGGGTTCATCCTGTTTCCAACAATATCACAAGTGCCTGGCAATATCCCAAACAGTGGATAGATCCCAGGGATTAGTCGTGGCTTTTCCCCAAGTTTATCTTGGTTAATAAAGGTCTATGGACTGCTCCAATAATTGTCCAAACCTTTTTTAAACCCATCTATGCTAGCTTCTTTTACCACATCCTCCAGCAATGAGTTCCAGAGTTTGTGTGTTGAGTGAAAAAGAATTTTCTTTGTTTTAATTGTCCTACTTGCTAACTTCATGGAGTGTCCCCTAGTTTTGTATTATTTGAAAGAGTAAATAATGGATTCACATTTACCCATTCTATTCCACTCTTGATTTTATAGTCCTCTATCAAATTCCTCTCATTTGTCTCTTCTCCAAGCTGAACAACCCTAATCTCTTTAGCCTCTCCTCATAGGCAAGCTGATCCATCCCCTTTAACATTTTGGTTGCCCTTCTCAGTCCAGCTATATCTTTTTTTGAGATGTAGCAACTAGACTTGCACACAGAACTTTAGGTGTGATCTTTCCGTTGAGTGATACAGAGGTACTATGACATTCTGTTTTATTCTCCATTCCTTTCCTAATAATCCCCAGCATTCTGTTTGTGTATGATATATGAACACAAGATGAGGATGCACCATGGAGTGATACAGAGACATTATGATATTCTCTGTTTTATTCTCCATTCCTTTCCTAATAATCCCCAGCATTCTGTTTGTGTATGATATATGAACACAAGATGAGGTCACACCATGGAGTGATACAGAGGCATTATGATATTCTCTGTGTTATTCTCCATTCCTTTCCTAATAATCCCCAGCATTCTGTTTGTGTATGATATATGAACACAAGATAAGGATGCACCATGGAGCGATACAGAGACATTATGATATTCTGTGTTTTATTCTCCATTCCTTCCCTAATAATCCCGTGCATTCTGTTTGTGTATCATATATGAACACTAGATGAGGATGCACCATGGAGTGATACAGAGACATTATGATATTCTCTGTTTTATTCTCCATTCCTTTCCTAATAATCCCCAGCATTCTGTGTGTGTATGATATATGAACACAAGATGAGGTCGCACCATGGAGTGTTACAGAGGCATTATGATATTCTCTGTTTTATTCTCCATTCCTTTCCTAATAATCCCCAGCATTCTGTGTGTGTATGATATATGAACACAAGATGAGGTCGCACCATGGAGTGATATGGAGACATTATGATATTCTCTGTTTTATTCTCCTTTCCTTTCCTAATAATCCCCAGCATTCTGTTTGTGTATGATATATGAACACAAGATGAGGATGCACCATGGAGTGATACAGAGACATTATGATATTCTCTGTTTTATTCTCCATTCCTTTCCTAATAATCCCCAGCATTCTGTTTGTGTATGATATATGAACACAAGATGAGTCACACCATGGAGTGATACAGAGGCATTATGATATTCTCTGTTTTATTCTCCATTCCTTTCCTAATAATCCCTAGCATTCTGTTTGTGTATGATATATGAACACAAGATGAGTCACACCATGGAGTGATACAGAGGCATTATGATATTCTCTGTTTTATTCTCCAGTCCTTTCCTAATAATCCCCAGCATTCTGTTTGTGTATGATATATGAACACAAGATGAGGATGCATCATGGAGTGATACAGAGACATTATGATATTCTCTGTTTTATTCTCCATTCCTTTCCTAATAATCCCCAGCATTCTGTTTGTGTATGATATATGAACACAAGATGAGGTCTCACCATGGAGTGATACAGAGGCATTATGATATTCTCTGTTTTATTCTCCATTCCTTTCCTAATAATCCCCAGCATTCTGTTTGTGTATGATATATGAACACAAGATGAGGACGCACCATGGAGTGATACAGAGACATTAGGATATTCTCTGTTTTATTCTCCATTCCTTTCCTAATAATCCCCAGCATTCTGTGTGTGTATGATATATGAACACAAGATGAGGATGCACCATGGAGTGATACAGAGACATTATGATATTCTCTGTTTTATTCTCCTTCCTTTCCTAATAATCCCCAGCATTCTGTTTGTGTATGATATATGAACACAAGATGAGGATGCACCATGGAGTGATACAGAGGCATTATGATATTCTCTGTTTTATTCTCCATTCCTTTCCTAATAATCCCCAGCATTCTGTTTGTGTATAATATATGAACACAAGATGAGGATGCACCATGGAGTGATTCAGAGACATTATGATATTCTCTGTTTTATTCTCCATTCCTTTCCTAATAATCCCCAGCATTCTGTTTGTGTATGATATATGAACACAAGATGAGGATGCACCATGGAGTGATACAGAGACATTATGATATTCTCTGTTTTATTCTCCATTCCTTTCCTAATAATCCCCAGCATTCTGTTTGTGTATGATATATGAACACAAGATGAGGATGCACCATGGAGTGATACAGAGACATTATGATATTCTCTGTTTTATTCTCCATTCCTTTCCTAATAATCCCCAGCATTCTGTTTGTGTATGATATATGAACACAAGATGAGGATGCACCATGGAGTGATACAGAGGCATTATGATATTCTCTGTTTTATTCTCCATTCCTTTCCTAATAATCCCCAGCATTCTGTTTGTGTATGATATATGAACACAAGATGAGGATGCACCATGGAGTGATACAGAGGCATTATGATATTCTCTGTTTTATTCTCCATTCCTTTCCTAATAATCCCCAGCATTCTGTTTGTGTATGATATATGAACACAAGATGAGGATGCACCATGGAGTGATACAGAGGCATTATGATATTCTCTGTTTTATTCTCCATTCCTTTCCTAATAATCCCTAGCATTCTGTTTGTGTATGATATATGAACACAAGATGAGGATGCACCATGGAGTGATACAGAGGCATTATGATATTCTCTGTTTTATTCTCCATTCCTTTCCTAATAATCCCCAGCATTCTGTTTGTGTATGATATATGAACACAAGATGAGGTCGCACCATGGAGTGATACAGAGGCATTATGATATTCTCTGTTTTATTCTCCATTCCTTTCCTAATAATCCCCAGCATTCTGTTTGTGTATGATATATGAACACAAGATGTGGATGCACCATGGAGTGATACAGAGGCATTATGATATTCTCTGTTTTATTCTCCATTCCTTTCCTAATAATCCCCAGCATTCTGTGTGTGTATGATATATGAACACAAGATGAGGATGCACCATGGAGTGATACAGAGGCATTATGATATTCTCTGTTTTATTCTCCATTCCTTTCCTAATAATCCCCAGCATTCTGTTTGTGTATGATATATGAACACAAGATGAGGATGCACCATGGAGTGATACAGAGGCATTATGACATTCTCTGTTTTATTCTCCTTCCTTTCCTAATAATCCCCAGCATTCTGTTTGTGTATGATATATGAACACAAGATGAGGATGCACCATGGAGTGATACAGAGGCATTATGACATTCTCTGTTTTATTCTCCTTCCTTTCCTAATAATCCCCAGCATTCTGTTTGTGTATGATATATGAACACAAGATGAGGATGCAGCATGGAGTGATACAGAGGCATTATGATATTCTCTGTTTTATTCTCCATTCCTTTCCTAATAATTCCTAACATTCTGCTGCCTATTGAGCTGAGGATTTCAAAGTATTGTCCACAATGAAATGCAGATCCTTTTCCCAAGTTGTAACTCCTAATTTGGTACCTAACATCATGTAACTACAGTGTGAGTTACTTTTCCCTATGTGCATTGCTCTGCACCTGTCCACATTAAATGTCATGTACCATTTGATATCCAATCTTCCACTCGCAAGTTCTTTCTCTAATTTCTCACAATCCACTTGTGGCTTAACTACTCTGAATAATTTTGTATCATCCGCAAATTTGATTATCTCACTCGTCGTATTCCTTTCCAGATTATTTATAAATATATTGAAAAGCACCAGTCCAAATACAGATCCCTGAGGCACTCCACTGTTTACCCTTTTCCACTGAGAAAATTGTCCATTTAATCCTACTCTCTGTTTCCTGTTTCCTGTCTTTTAGCCAGTTTGTAATCCACAACCAGCATGAAGGATGCGACTGGGACCAGCGACTGGGACAGCCAGCATGAAGGATGCGACTGGGACCAGCGACTGGGACCAGCGACTGGGACAGCCAGCATGAAGGATGCGACTGGGACCAGCAACTGGGACAGCCAGCATGAAGGATGGACAGGGATCAGCGACTGGGACAGCCAGCATGAAGGATGGACTGGGACCAGCGACTGGGACAGCCAGCATGAAGGATGGACAGGGACCAGCGACTGGAACAACCAGCATGAAGGATGGACTGGGACCAGTGACTGGGACAGCCAGCATGAAGGATGGACAGGGACCAGTGACTGGAACAGCCAGCATGAAGGATGGACTGGGACCAGCGACTGGGACAGCCAGCATGAAGGATGGACAGGGACCAGTGACTGGAACAGCCAGCATGGATGCGACTGGGAGCAGTGACTGGGACAGCCAGCATGAAGGATGGACTGGGATCAGCGACTGGGATAGCCAGCATGAAGGATGCGACTGGGAGCAGTGACTGGGACAGCCAGCATGAAGGATGGACTGGGACCAGCGACTGGGACAGCCAGCATGAAGGATGGACAGGGACCAGTGACTGGAACAGCCAGCATGGATGCGACTGGGAGCAGTGACTGGGACAGCCAGCATGAAGGATGGACTGGGATCAGCGACTGGGATAGCCAGCATGAAGGATGCGACTGGGAGCAGTGACTGGGACAGCCAGCAAGAAGGATGCGACTGGGATCAGTGACTGGGACAGCCAGCATGGATGTGACTGGGAGCAGTGACTGGGACAGCCAGCATGAAGGATGGACTGGGATCAGCGACTGGGATAGCCAGCATGAAGGATGCGACTGGGATCAGTGACTGGGACAGCCAGCATGAAGGATGGACTGGGATCAGCGACTGGGACAGCCAGCATGAAGGATGGACAGGGACCAGTGACTGGGATAGCCAGCATGAAGGATGCGACTGGGAGCAGTGACTGGGACAGCCAGCATGAAGGATGCGACTGGGAGCAGTGACTGGGACCCAGCATGAAGGATGTGACTGGGATCAGTGACTGGGATAGCCAGCATGAAGGATGTGACTGGGATCAGTGACTGGGATAGCCAGCATGAAGGATGTGACTGGGATCAGTGACTGGGATAGCCAGCATGAAGGATGTGACTGGGATCAGTGACTGGGATAGCCAGCATGAAGGATGCGACTGGGAGCAGTGACTGGGACCCAGCATGAAGGATGTGACTGGGATCAGTGACTGGGATAGCCAGCATGAAGGATGTGACTGGGAGCAGTGACTGGGACCCAGCATGAAGGATGCGACTGGGAGCAGTGACTGGGACCCAGCATGAAGGATGTGACTGGGATCAGTGACTGGGATAGCCAGCATGAAGGATGTGACTGGGAGCAGTGACTGGGACCCAGCATGAAGGATGTGACTGGGATCAGTGACTGGGATAGCCAGCATGAAGGATGTGACTGGGATCAGTGACTGGGACAGCCAGCATGAAGGATGCGACTGGGAGCAGTGACTGGGACCCAGCATGAAGGATGTGACTGGGATCAGTGACTGGGACCCAGCATGAAGGATGTGACTGGGATCAGTGACTGGGATAGCCAGCATGAAGGATGTGACTGGGAGCAGTGACTGGGACCCAGCATGAAGGATGCGACTGGGAGCAGTGACTGGGATAGCCAGCATGAAGGATGTGACTGGGAGCAGTGACTGGGACCCAGCATGAAGGATGGACTGGGACCAGCGACTGGAACAGCCAGCATGGATGCGACTGGGAGCAGTGACTGGGACAGCCAGCATGAAGGATGGACTGGGACCAGTGACTGGGACAGCCAGCATGAAGGATGCGACTGGGAGCAGTGACTGGGACCCAGCATGAAGGATGTGACTGGGATCAGTGACTGGGATAGCCAGCATGAAGGATGTGACTGGGAGCAGTGACTGGGAACCAGCATGAAGGATGGACTGGGACCAGCGACTGGAACAGCCAGCATGGATGCGACTGGGAGCAGTGACTGGGACAGCCAGCATGAAGGATGGACTGGGACCAGTGACTGGGACAGCCAGCAAGAAGGATGCGACTGGGATCAGTGACTGGGACAGCCAGCATGGATGTGACTGGGACCACAGCTGGCCTCACAAGCACTGGAGCCCCATAAAAACAAGGAAAGGAAAGATTTATGGAGCAAGTGCATTTCCATGTAATTGTCTTTTTTTTTGTGCATATTGTAAGGGGCTTTTCGGGGCTTCAATCTTGGCCAGCTCAGATGATTCTTGGAAGCAAAACCAGTTTTCTTTCTGTTCGCCTTTGAGTAAGAGCAGCCCACAAGGGACATTTCCTTTCACACAGGATTTCAGTTCAGGTTCCAAAATTAAAAATAAAGAACTGTCATTTTACATGATAAAAAAAATAGTCTTTTTTTTAACGAAAGAACATTTCCACCTCCCAGCTCCTCCTCTCAGAGATAAATAACTGTAAATATAAGCCAGATATTAAACATGTGCCTTATAAGTTAATGTTTCACTGGGAGCTCATTTTTGTCTAAACAGAAGAAGAGATATTTTAATGCAAGATATCCAGCAGAGATTTTTTGCTAGGGAATGTTCTCCTACCCTAAGAGAACTGAAGGTCCCTATCACAAAAGCGGTTATTCCCAGCTCCTTATACTGGCATAGGACAGCATGATGGAGAGGAGACATGCATACTATGAAATGCATGCACATTCATGTTTCCTCTGACCCAAACAACCGAGGAACGCATTTAGAAAAGAAAAAAAAATGAGTCTCCTGTCAGAAGGAATCAGGCTGGAAGCTCTTAACGCCTTTATAGCAGCGGAGCAAGAGGAACACAGCAGCACAGTGCAGGAGAGCAGGAAGAAGACCTTGAGGGAGGAGCAGTGTTTCACCTGGCCCGGTCTGCTTATAGCGAGGAAGGGAGGCTGAGCGCGTTAGAAAGCGCCTTCCTGCCTTGCGTTATAGCTGAGCGCGTTAGAAAGAGCCTTCCTGCCTTGCGTTATAGCTGAGCGCGTTAGAAAGCGCCTCCCTGCCTTGCCTTAAAGCTGAGCGCGTTAGAAAGCGCCTCCCTGCCTTGCGTTATAGCTGAGCCCCGGGGCTCTGCCGCGCACGAACCTCAGGGGAGTCAGGCTTGGAGGGGAGGGAGCCGAGAGAAGGAAAGAGCCCAGGGACGGGGTCCTGGCCTGGATGGGCAGAGCCCGTGTTTCCCGGAGCCCGGCGCTGCCTGCGCTCGGGGGGGGGAGAAGGGAGCTCGCTTACCTCGTCCATCGAAGCAGCCCTGCTCCCGGGGAGCTCCTGGGGAACGGCAGCGCTCGGGCGTCCTGCAGCCCGGCAATGAGGAGCTTCCCTGTGCATGGGAGGGAGGAGGAGAGCTCCTCTCCTCCCTCCCCCTTCCCATCGCCAAAGCTGCTGCTAAGCCTTTTTTCTCCTGCTGATAAAAACTGGATATTGAGATCATTTTGGTGATTTACAGGTTGAGATCCTCTCTGCACTGCGGATCTGCCACACGGATCTCAGGAGAGTAGGGGCCTCTCTCTGGAAGAGACCAGGAGATCCCCCCGGGAGCTGCTTCTGCTGCAGGGCCCTGCCCTCCTGCGCTATTGCACCCCCAGACCCACTGAAACCTTGCAGCAGCTCCAGATGAGAGTCAGGGCCCATTCTACGCACAGAGCCCGAGGGTGGCCAGGGGCCAATGACCCTTATTGCCCGGGAGTCCAGATCCCTCTCAGGCCGCTTCCAGGCCTAGGTTTTCTTTTTCCTACTGTCATTCTGGTACTTTCTGCCTGGCCGAGCGCCCCGCAGCGGGGGGTACAAGAGGTAACTTAGCTGCTTAAATACTGTATCAAAGTATTAAGCATGAGGGTCTCCTTTCAGTGACACGAAAAAGGCAAGAGGCACAGTCTGAAGCCCCCACTAAGGGGAATTTGATTTTAAGAGAGTAAAAGTTATATCTAATGCTTTGCGAGCTCACCTACGCCAGGCAGGAGTCAGAGGAGGCATAACTTGCAGAGCATTAATGGAGATTCCTGGATAAAGTGATATAACACGGCTCTGACTGCTGCATGAATAGTGCTGCTCCCGGGAGGAAGTGCGCAGACATTCACGGCAAGCCCGCCCTCAGCCTTCCTGGGGGCCATGCTTAGCTTGGGAGACTCCAATTCCACCTGCCAAATTGAATGTTCACACCTGGGCATGGGCTTTTGTCCCTATCCCAGTCCAACACACACAGAAACAGCGGCGACGAAAGAGGGGGATGCACTCAACAGGCCGATGCAATAAAGTCTGCTTAATAAAAACCCTGCGTCCGGACTGGGCAATATGCACGTGAGCTGCCGCACTAAAACAGACTGGCCGGAGAGAAATTGTGCGTCCGTGGCATCTGGTGCCCAGGAGACGGGCTGTGCACGGGTTATGAAACCGATCCTCAATATAGCAGTGTCCGTTTCTTCCCCTGTTTTACCGGCACAATACACACGGCCCTGAGTGTGTATATTGTGGGTGCATATTGTGCGTCCCGAAAATGTTTTGTTTTTTTTAATGTCGACATGCTTATTTTTGCACGGTGCCGCTTAGCATCGCAATGATACTAAGTAGGAGGAACCACAGAAAAGCAGTTTTTTTTGTTTTTAAGTTGAGCCCTTGGATGTGCGGTGAAACTTTACGCCTGCTCCAGGGCAGGTGCAAAATTTTACAGGTTAAAATGTGCCCCTCAGGCACACGGGGAGCTTTTGCACTGCGGGTAATAGTTAATAGCCTCACCCCGTGGCATTTACATGTGATGAGCGCCATTAGCTATGCCTTCATTTCCACGTGCGTTTTAGACGCACTGATCCCCCTTATTGCATCGGGGGCTATGGCCGCGCGTCCAAAACGTGCGTCCAACCACTGGTTAAGCGAGCGCTAGGCTGGGTGCACTTATTGCTTCGGGCCCCCTGTGGCTAATTTACAAACTAGCAGGATAATTTCTTTTTGAGAACCGACTGCGTGGCACCCACGTAGAAAGAGCCACGGGCTGGCACCTCAGGGGGCTGCTGAGAACTGCTCCCATAATTATCTTTTTGCAAAGCCTAAAACTCTTGATGTGGGATCACCCGGTAGCATGAAAGGGAGCAGCAGAGGCAGATCGGCCCACCGGGGGGATCGGGCATTCCCCTGGTGGGCCGATCGCTCCAGTCACGTGGTCCTCCGTGCGTGGCCATGACAGAGCCGCGCTCGGCAGACCACGTGACGTGTCCTGGGCCGGCCTGGGCGGCGAATACCCGGACCGGTCCGACATCGTGAGTCCGCCGCTGAGCAGCACTGTAAAGAGGTGAAAACAGGGCGTGCTCTCCACTCATATACTGGAGACTATTTATTTATTTTAAATCTTTTATACGCCGCCTCTGCAATGCTACAACACAGTGCTGGTGAATCCTCTCAGTGCCGCCTCTGAATTTCAGGGCAGTGTTTCCTGAAACCTAGGCGGGGCGGCGTTTCTCGTCTCTAATTTCTGTCCAGGAGCCCCCTGTGGTCCGGTCCCAGTTAAGGTCCCCAGCTGGTGAGAAACCTGTACTGGAAATAGCCGACCCTCCTGCTTTCTGACCCAAGTGCTCCTCGCTGCTCGGTTAACCCCGGCGGCTCACTCTCCCTGCCACGTGGGGCAAGCAATGGACGGAGCTCAACAAGTGACTGGGAGTAGGAAACTCTGGTTAGGCCTGAAACTGCCAGGGAGACCTGGCTGTCCAGTATCAAGCACGGCTGGGGAGGGAGAGCAGACAGTGCTCTAAAAATAAGACACTGGAAAAATTACATAATATGAGCCATGAAGGGCGCTGGAGTGGTGCAATAGGTCATCATCGATCTGATTTATATGAGCCATGAAGGGCGCTGGAGTGGTGCAATAGGTCATCATCAATCTGATTTATATGAGCCATGAAGGGCGCTGGAGTGGTGCAATAGGTCATCATCGATCTGATTTATATGAGCCATGAAAGGCGTTGGAGTGGTGCAATAGGTCATCATTGATCTGATTTATATGAGCCATGAAGGGCGCTGGAGTGGTGCAATAGGTTATCATCGATCTGATTTATATAAGCCATGAAGGGCGCTGGAGTGGTGCAATAGGTCATCATCGATCTGATTTATATGAGCCATGAAGGGCGCTGGAGTGGTGCAATAGGTCATCATCGATCTGATTTATATGAGCCATGAAAGGCGTTGGAGTGGTGCAATAGGTTATCATCGATCTGATTTATATGAGCCATGAAAGGCGCTGGAGTGGTGCAATAGGTTATCATCGATCTGATTTATATGAGCCATGAAGGGCGCTGGAGTGGTGCAATAGGTCATCATCAATCTGATTTATATGAGCCATGAAAGGCGCTGGAGTGGTGCAATAGGTTATCATCGATTTGATTTATATGAGCCATGAAGGGTGCTGGAGTGGTGCAATAGGTTATCATCGATCTGATTTATATGAGCCATGAAGGGTGGTGGAGTGGTGCAATAGGTCATCATCGATCTGATTTATATGAGCCATGAAGGGCGCTGGAGTGGTGCAATAGGTCATCATCGATTTGATTTATATGAGCCATGAAGGGTGGTGGAGTGGTGCAATAGGTCATCATCGATTTGATTTATATGAGCCATGAAGGGCGCTGGAGTGGTGCAATAGGTCATCATCGATCTGATTTATATGAGCTATGAAGGGCGCTGGAGTGGTGCAATAGGTTATCATCGATCTGATTTATATGAGCCATGAAGGGTGGTGGAGTGGTGCAATAGGTCATCATCGATCTGATTTATATGAGCCATGAAGGGCGCTGGAGTGGTGCAATAGGTCATCATCGATTTGATTTATATGAGCCATGAAGGGCGCTGGAGTGGTGCAATAGGTCATCATCGATCTGATTTATATGAGCCATGAAGGGCGCTGGAGTGGTGCAATAGGTTATCATTGATCTGATTTATATGAGCCATGAAGGGCGCTGGAGTGGTGCAATAGGTCATCATCAATCTGATTTATATGAGCCATGAAGGGCGCTGGAGTGGTGCAATAGGTCATCATCGATCTGATTTATATGAGCCATGAAAGGCGTTGGAGTGGTGCAATAGGTCATCATTGATCTGATTTATATGAGCCATGAAGGGCGCTGGAGTGGTGCAATAGGTTATCATCGATCTGATTTATATAAGCCATGAAGGGCGCTGGAGTGGTGCAATAGGTCATCATCGATCTGATTTATATGAGCCATGAAGGGCGCTGGAGTGGTGCAATAGGTCATCATCGATCTGATTTATATGAGCCATGAAAGGCGTTGGAGTGGTGCAATAGGTTATCATCGATCTGATTTATATGAGCCATGAAAGGCGCTGGAGTGGTGCAATAGGTTATCATCGATCTGATTTATATGAGCCATGAAGGGCGCTGGAGTGGTGCAATAGGTCATCATCAATCTGATTTATATGAGCCATGAAAGGCGCTGGAGTGGTGCAATAGGTTATCATCGATTTGATTTATATGAGCCATGAAGGGCGCTGGAGTGGTGCAATAGGTTATCATCGATCTGATTTATATGAGCCATGAAGGGTGGTGGAGTGGTGCAATAGGTCATCATCGATCTGATTTATATGAGCCATGAAGGGCGCTGGAGTGGTGCAATAGGTCATCATCGATTTGATTTATATGAGCCATGAAGGGTGGTGGAGTGGTGCAATAGGTCATCATCGATTTGATTTATATGAGCCATGAAGGGCGCTGGAGTGGTGCAATAGGTCATCATCGATCTGATTTATATGAGCCATGAAGGGCGCTGGAGTGGTGCAATAGGTCATCATCGATTTGATTTATATGAGCCATGAAGGGCGCTGGAGTGGTGCAATAGGTCATCATCGATCTGATTTATATGAGCCATGAAGGGCGCTGGAGTGGTGCAATAGGTTATCATTGATCTGATTTATATGAGCCATGAAGGGTGGTGGAGTGGTGCAATAGGTCATCATCGATTTGATTTATATGAGCCATGAAGGGCGCTGGAGTGGTGCAATAGGTCATCATCGATCTGATTTATATGAGCCATGAAGGGCGCTGGAGTGGTGCAATAGGTTATCATCGATCTGATTTATATGAGCCATGAAAGGCGCTGGAGTGGTGCAATAGGTTATCATCGATCTGATTTATATGAGCCATGAAGGGTGGTGGAGTGGTGCAATAGGTCATCATTGATCTGATTTATATGAGCCATGAAGGGTGGTGGAGTGGTGCAATAGGTCATCATTGATCTGATTTATATGAGCCATGAAGGGTGGTGGAGTGGTGCAATAGGTCATCATCGATCTGATGTATATGAGCCATGAAGGGCGCTGGAGTGGTGCAATAGGTTATCATCGATCTGATTTATATGAGCCATGAAGGGCGCTGGAGTGGTGCAATAGGTTATCATCGATCTGATTTATATGCCGTCTTACGTTCAGGTAATGTTAGGTGTCTGAGGAAGATCAGTAATTTTAGCCCAGGCCCAGGGAAACCAGGGTTCAAATCCCATTACTACTGCCTGGGCCGGTCACGTTACCCTCTCTCGCCGGAGGTACAAGCTCACAGACGGGCCGATACAGTACAGTGCGCTCCGACAGAGCGCACTGTTAACCTGCCATTGGACGCGCGTTTTCCCTTACCCCTTATTCAGTAAGGGTGTGACGGGGTCACTATGCTAAACTAGATAGGAAGAATAGAGCTGGGAACCAAAGTTCTGGAAGGGGGGGAAGGAAAATACAGCAACACCAGGCTAGAGACTTCCCTTGGTTCCTTCCCCCGGATGTCACAAGGACAGAAAAACCACAGGTGTGGGAGGTTAAGGGTGGGACTTCCCTGGAGCCAATCAGCTGGCGGAGGAGGAGGAGTTTCCACAGGATAAAAAGGACTCCCTAGTAGAGCAGTGGCAGTCTCCTGTGGGGGACCGAGGAGGAAGGATGGGATTTCCTGTCTGTTCTGGGAGATGGCGATGCTGGACATTCCCCGACCGTGTGAAGGACTGCGCAACTATCACAGAGAAGGTGAGCGCGGGGACTTCTGTTGTTGGACGTATGACAAGGATACTTTGCCTGGAGGACTGCCGGTGGGTGGCTGTACCTCTGGGGAAGGGTTGAGGTCCCAGAGGTACGGAGGGAGGTAGCAGTTAGGCCCAGTGGGACTGGACTTTTGAACTATGGACTGTGAGAGGGACTTCTGAAGTGGCTGGAAAGTGAATTGCTGGCTCAGTGGGGAAGGCATCTGCCTTCCATCCAGGTGGTGAGGGTTCAAATCCCACCTGGGGACTTTTAGGATAAATAATGTTAAACTGCTATTTGAGTTTCCAAGGGACCAGGGAAGCTCATTCAGGGATTGGATCCCGGTGGTGTACAGACAGGTGAGAGCGTCACAAAGGGGTGGAAAACGTGCGTCCAACCTGCCGAACCTAATAGTGCCCTCAACATGCAAATGCATGTTGAGGGCACTATTAGGTATTCGCAGGTGATTCAGAAAGTACAATGTGCAGCCAAGCTGTGCTAATTTCTTCCAGCACAGAAAAGCAGTAAAAACTGCTTTTCTGTGCTCCCTCCGACTTAATATCATGGCGATATTAAGTCTGACGTCCCAAAGAGTTAAAAAAATTTGGAAGCCTGCCGGTGGCTGTCGGGTCGAAAACCGGACGCTCAATTTAGCCGGCGTCCGGTTTCCGAGCCCGTGGCTGTCAGCGGGCTCGAGAACCGACGCAGGCAAAATTGAGCGGCGGCCGTCAAACTCGCTGACAGCCGCCGCTCCTGTCCAAAAGGAGGCGCTAGGGACGCGCTAGTGTCCCTAGCGCCTCCTTTTCCCCGTTTCTACTGCCGGGCCTCATTTAAATACTGCATCGTGCGTGCGCCGGGAGAGCGGGCGCTCGCCCCGCTCTCCCGCGGACTTTACTGAATCGGCCTGAGAGTAATTTCCAAAGGAAAATGTAAATGTGACATTCTGACCTGGCAATTTTGAAAGGGACACTTCTAGAGTATGTGCTAATGAATTGCCAGCGGGTTTCGCCGGTGCGAGGTGCACTTAATGCGGGTGCATGGAAAATTGCCCTGAAACTGTGAGCCCTCCGGAGGTAGGAGGATACTCACAGCACCACAGTGCAATCCCCTTGAAAGGGCCCTGAGCAACGGGATAGAAAGAAATACTGCAGCCCAAAACCATGTAAAAGTACGGCAAACGCAGAGTATTTTTAGGCTTGGTTAATTCCATTTCCTGCCCTGAGATTTAATCCTAGAGAGAGAGAGAAATGTGAGGAACTGTTTCTCCATAGAAAGGGGTGGCAGATGCATCCAAGAGCCTCCCGGGAAGGCCTGACGGTGGGGCAGTTCAAGTAGGGTCTGACCTAGCCTTGGTCTCCCCTCATATTCAATAAAGATTTCTCCCATAGGCACAGAATGGGAAAATAAATAACTTTGTAACCGGGCCTTATGTTTCTGTGCAAAGTGCAAGCAGAGTAGGATTTGGAGGTAAGGAGCCAGGATAAGAAGAGAAAACGATAGCCCCGTACAATTGAACAAGAGCCATGACTTTTAAGCGCTTGCATTGCTCTGTGTGCAGCAGCATTTAACTGGCACCGCTCATCTGTCCACGCTGGGGTCCTAGAACTGATTAGCACAACTCCCATGATAGGAAAGCCGCTGCGAATTCCCCAGTGAGGTCCAGAAGGAAAGATACTGTAAGCATCTTTCCTTCTGCCACTGAATCTTGAGTCTTAGTTTAAACAAAAAAAATCACAACCAGCTCCACCTTGAATACATTTGTAATATTTATCTACTGCAGTCACTGAACAGCAGGTAACCTGGTTTATGGTGCATTACATATAGGTACGTTCTTACATATTGTTGTGTTAGAGGCTTTTCACTAATTTAGGGTAAATTGGCTTTGCCAGAAACTGATGACACTTCCAGTCAAATTGCATGGATGCAGAGCCAGAAAGAAATCCCTTGTGCCCTGCGAGGGGGAGAAAATGGATTTTTAGTAACCAAAATAACATATCTGAGAGGAGTGAATGGCGTTGGTTTCACCCCATCATGGACAAGGAAGGGATAAAAGAATGAATGACAAAAGACAAGGAATGAGAAACGCACTATGGCTACTGCCGCTGTCAGAAAACCTTCAGTAGTCAACGAGAAATAACACCAGGGAGACAGCGGGGCTGTGGCCCCAGCATGCAACGGAGAACAATGCATCAAGTCAAGGGCTACTGCAGGTGGTCATCCGAGCATAGACCTGCCAGAAACCAAACCCCAGCCGGAGAGAGAACAGTCTAGGAATGCAGTCTCCTGCAGTCCGCTAAGAAAACCGCATCTTCTGGGAAGAAATATTTAACGTGTGAGCTCCTTCCCGGTCTTCGGGGAAGGCAAACATTGCAGAAAACTCCACCGTTTCATTCCTGGACTAACATTCTGCCCGAAAGCCAGCAAGACAAGAGGCTCTTTCATTTGCCCTTGCTCTGCTCGTGTGAACACGCAACATTCTGCAAACTCCAGGCTGGCAAACGATCGGGCCTGGACGGAAGCCAGAAGAAAACCCAATCTACTGGTGTCCAACAGCCAAGGAAAACCTGCAAAGCTTGACTGGTTGTGGCAACGCCGCTCAGCAGGGAAAATGATTGGGATGGGGGAGGGAGAGGGAATTTGGCCTTAGCTTCCTGCTCCCAGGGCCTTCCATTTTAATCAATAGGTAAAGAAAAAGACAGCACACAGGACTCTGCTATCTACAGCTCACTGCTTACACGCGACACTGAAAACAGTGCCAGAGCGAGCCTTCTACCGTCCTGTGTTTCACTTATTCACAGGGGCCTGGATTAACCACCGGGTATGCTGTAATGATGGTTATTCACACTGTGAACCTGTGGCTCAAAGCAGCCATTTTGTTTCTCCTCAACTTGCTGACGGGATAAACAAACACTCACACACACGCACACACAGAGAGAAACATATACCTTATACCCAGATAGTCAGAGGCGTGAGACATCCCATACCTAGGCCTACAGAAAGCGAAACAGATATCCAGACATAGACAGGCACACTTACCCCATAGAGAGACAGAAACCCAACACCCAGACAGGTGCAGAGACATAGACATACAGTGCCATACCTAGACAGAAACACAGACGCATACCCATCACCCTCACAGTCAGAGAGGCATAGGCACACTCACCACTCCCAGACATAGAGACACAGGCAACAGACTACTCACACATAGAGACATAGACCACAGACACACCAAACACTGCACATCACACTCAGACACATAATGCAGGGCTTCCCAAATGTTTGGCCAATGTGACCTCATTTTAGCATTTGAGAATTCACATGACCCCCAGAGATGACTAAACAAATTAACAGGGGTGCAGACCCTCTCCAACAATCATTCTCCCCACACTCCAGCTCATCCCCTCTCTCAACCGCCACCTTCCCCTGTCTATTCTTTCCCAGATCTCCTCTCTCATCCTCTGCCCCTCTTTACATTACCCAGCTTCTCATACTTTCTCACCCCCTTCCAGCTGATCCTCTCTCATCCCCAGGCCATTTTTATAACCCCCCCCAATTTATACTGTCACCCCCTCTCTCTCACCTCCCAGCCTCATCTCCTGCCCTCCAACTCTTCTCTCATATCCCCTCTCACCCCTAGCTCCTCTCTTACATCCTCCAGTAGATCTTCTGTATTCTCCTCCTCACTCTCCACCGTCCTCTCCAGCTGATCAACCCTCAAACCCCTCCTGCATCTGATGCCTCCCTCCGCCAAACGTTGCCATGCTCAGGATCAGCAGCAGCATTTTCCTTTCATCCTGCTCCAAAGGTGGATGATAAACTCTGGGGTAGGTTCAGTAGTGGATGAGGAGAGAGGAGCATGGCAATCCCCACTGGCCGGTGCACACTCAGCCCACCCTTCCCCTCATGACAGACCCTTAAGCTGACTGTGATCGGCAAGCGGCAGAGCATTAGTGATGGAAGTCAGCGTGGGGCCTAGGAGCCGGTGCACGATCACTGGCCCAGCAGCGACCCTGATCCCTCCTCAGGCAAGGGCAGGGCCTGTGAGCGTGTGCTCACACTGACTTCCACCACTAATGCTGGTGCCCTCTGAGGCTGAAGGCTTTCTGAACCCCCTCCGGAAGCCCCGCCATAATGGTAAGGGCTGGAGATTTTGTCATAAAATTTAGGTGTTGGAGATTTTAATCTGCCAGACGTAGTCTGGAGAATCCCTTCTGCAGAATCTAACAAGTAGAGAGACAGTGGATACCCTGCAAGGAGCTCTGTCCAAATGGTAATGGAACCCATGAGGGAGGGAGTTATACTCGACCTAGTGCCCACTAATGGGGATAATGTCTCTAATGTCCGGGTGGGGGCCCAGCTCAGCACCAGTGATCAAATGATATGGTTTTATATCACAAATAGGAAACGGAGAAATCACACAAACTCCTGAGTTTTGAACTTCAAAAAAACAGACTTTGTAGAAATGGGGAAATATCTGGAGGCAGAACTTGAAGACTGGGAGAAAATGGGAGCGGTCGAACAACAGTGGGCCAAACTAAAAGGAGCAATTACAAGAGCCACAAATCTGTATGTTAGAAAAGTAAACAAAAGTAAGAGAAATAAGAATCCAACCTGGTTCCCAAAGGAGGTGGATGATGTAACAAAAGCAAAAAAAGCAGCTTTTAAGAAGTATAAAGGATCCCAAAAAGTGGAACACAGGGAGGATTATCCGGTGAAACTGAGGGAGACGAAAAAAGTAATCAAGAAAGCAAAAAGTCAGGCAGAGGAAAGGATTGCCAAGGAGATAAAGCGAGGTGACAAAACATTTTCCAGATGTATCGGAGAAAGGTACATAGTGGTATAGTGAGACTGAAAGGAGATAAGGATCAATGGGTGGAGAGAGACGAAGAAATGGCAGAAATATTAAACAAATACTTCAGTTCAGTGTTCACTAAGGAAGACCCTGGAGAAGGACTGTCAATTGTTATCAAGACTGTAGAAGGGGGTGGAGTAGACAAAACTCCATTTACGGAAGAGAATGTATGGGAAGAGCTGGGAAAACTGAAAGTGGACAAAGCCATGGGGCCTGATGAGGTTCATCCCGGGATACTGAGGGAGCTCAGAGATGTGCTGGCAGGTCCACTGCGTGACCTGTTCAATAGATCCCTAGAAACGGGAGTGGTGCCGAGTGCCTGGAGAAGAGCGGTGGTGATCCCGCTTCACAAGAGTGGGAGCAGGGAGGAGGCTGGAAACTACAGACCGGTTAGCCTCACCTCGGTGGTGGGAAAGGAAAGGATGGTGCTGAAGGAAAGGATCTGTGGAGCGAGTCTTAGATGTTGACACCACAGTTTGACAATGTTTATGTTTAGAAATTGCCTTTTCCTTTTAATGTTTAGATTTATGTGACTCATAAGTTGATGATCACTTTTTCTTTGAGTCCTCTTTAGGTTTTTTAGAGGTGCTTTGTTGTGGCGAACGTTCTCTCTTTTGAGCAACATATCTATTGTTGTGCAATTCCATTGCTAATTTATAATAGTGGTACTTTAGGGCTCTTGGGGACATACATCCACATGCCCGCAGGAGGTTGGGTCATGATCAGAACCCAGACATTTTAAACAAACATCACACAGACCCAAGCATTCTATGCATTTAGAACATCTCCAGCATTTTTTGAATGGGGCCTTACCTTTTGTAGGGTTCTCCATGAAGCAAGGAAAGATGGAAGCTGTAAAACAAAAAATATGTTCAAGGCAGTCGATTAATAAAACTCCTGAAGACTAAAAATGCATCCATATCTTTCATTGGAAAGAAGTGTCTGAGGCAATCTAAGATGGAGACTCTGAGTGGAAACCTTTGCACATGCTCCCAAATTTTTTTCTATAAACGTCGGAGCTAAGAAGACTCTGCTAGGTCTGTGTTGGTGCCATCGATGATGTCACCCAACAATATGTGGGGATGTTTTGTGCGAGTATCCAAAAGAACTCCATCTCTGCTTTTGCTGTGTACATTTTCCAATGAACTGGAAACCAAAAGAAGCCGAAGGAAGCAGCTTGGCTGCAAACATGTAAATGTTTTGTGGGTTCGGAATTTCACCTGATTGCTTCAGTGGCACAAGTTGTGGCGGAGACGCGGCATGTCTTGCGCACCCCAGACCCAGGATCCTGGGGATGCAGGGGTGGCAGCATGCAAAGACCCAGGAGGGGTGGAGGGGAGGACTCCCAGACATTGCTCAACTGCAACGGGTCTGAGGGGAGAGAGAACTCGCATGGAGTAAATGTCTTTCCCCTTTGCGTGGTGACCCAGTCGTAGAACAGCTGGACTACACCTCGGCATGACGGAAAAGAAAAAGAGAAATTCCTACTGGCCGCATTAGCTTCAGTGCTCGGGGCCAATGACGGTGGTAGCGATAATGCAAACCCTAGGATTTGTTCATATTACACTCAAATTCTCTGTGTACTGCTAGGATGAATGGTTTCTTGTATTTAAAGTTTTTCTTTTCTCTCTCATTCTTATTATTAGTTTTATTTCTGTTGCATGTTTGCTACATGCATGGAGTTATGTACGTTGGAAAAGCAAAAAAAAAAAAAAAAGTAAATGTTAAAAAAAGAAACCAGGAGGGAGCAGCACAGTAATTGTTGGCACAACAAGGCCAGAAAACAGCCCTGGCCCCACCTGACTTGTCTTCTCCAGCTGTAAGTAGGCAGATGGTGTTACAGGAATGACACCTGTCACTCGGAACAGATTGCAATCCATAAATTCTCTCTTCATATTCAGACCTTGTTGTGCCACTTTAAAAAAAAAAAAAAGCAAACATTTTTTTGTCCAGTTCTGTGCCCTTATGACTATGCTCCTTTTGTGGTCTCCTTTTTTACTGGTGGATAATTTGTGATTTTTGATGCAAGTCCTGTCCAGCATGCAGGGCTTGTTGGAGAAGGACAGTTCAAGAGTTAAGGATATGCCAGCCTGCAGACACGTGAAAGCCTATTCGGCCAGCACAAACTTTGCCAAGAGGCTTCGGAAGAAGAGTTATACGTTTCATCGGAAAATCCAAACAAAACCAAAAAAAAAAAAATCATCCCCCTAAAATCCAGCCAAGAAGGGAGGCGGAAGAGTTACGAAAAATGTGTATTTCAGGGCTGGGCCATTGCAGGCCTGGCTTTTGCTCTGTGGGTCGGTGTTCACAGTTCCTGGTGGCATTATTGATAAGCAGGTTAAAAATATTGTAAATAAATCAAATATTAAAGCTTTCTCTGGCCCTAGAACTGCCCAGCTCCAGTTGGTCAGATTGCTGCTTTCTCAGCCTGGACTCTACTCCTCCGCTTGCTCTGGTTATTTCAGGCTAGATCTCTGACATCGGTCTTCTCGATTTCATTTTTTTTAATTAAAATGTCAAATGTTTCGTGCCTTGGCTCCAGAATCAGGGGGAACAGGACCCGGGGACTGCTACTGCGGTTTAAGCATCTGAAAAATTCAATAAATGGAGAAGAGGCAGATGTTTGTACGGGACCTCACAGCAGGAGCCACACTCAGACAGCAGGACTGGGATCTTTATTTCATGGAAGAAAAGAATTCTGCGCTGAGAAATGATCCCCTGGGGAAGGCTCTTCTGGACTTTGACACACAACAGAAAACATCAGCGACTGTCTTAAAAGCACTCTCTGCTCTCTTGTGCTCTAGGTGTGCTTTCATATTCTAATATATTTGCGTTTACATTTTGTGGGGGAGTGGGGAGGTGGTATTAGATGGTCGGGGTTTGGTTTATAGCCAGCACCCATGCTTTTAATGTTGGTTGTGCTTCATTTTGGTTTGAGTCTGTGCTGCTGCCGCTACTTTATGCAGCGTTGGCCTCTCTTCTTCCCGCGTGCCCCACTGTACTTCACTTCCTCTTCCAGGTCGTGGGGGTGGGAAGAAGAAAGGACCATGCCGCTAATGTTACTGCCGTTCCTGCCCGGACAGAGCAGCAGCAGTGTTAGTGGACGAATGGTCTGAGTCTTGCTGTGATGGAGGAGAGGGAGGGAAATGCAACCGGGGTAGCGGGACATTGGGAAGCCGCGACACACCTGCCAGTGCTTGGCGACACACGGGTTGAAAATCGCTGCTCTAGCCAGTTGGGGTCCTTTGTGTGTATCCCATGCCCTTTTGAATTCATAAGAACATACCATGCTGGGTCAGACCAAGGGTCCATCAAGCCCAGCATCCTGTTTCCAACAGAGGCCAATCCAGGCCATAAGAACCTGGCAATTACCCAAAAACTAAGTCTATTCCATTACAGTTGTCTTCAGCACCTCTTCCATGAGGGCATTCCAGGCATCCACCACCCTTTCCATGAAGAAATATTTCCTGACACTGTTCCTGAGTCTTCCTCTTTGGAGTTTCATATCATCTAGTTCTACAATTTCCTTTCCATAGGAAAAGCTTTTCATTTTTGTGCATCATTATTTCCTTTAAGGTATCTGAAGGTCTGTTATCTACTTCTCCTGCACCTCTTCTCTTCCAGGGCATCTCCTATGGCTTTCTGTTCAGACCCCACACCATTTGGTTGCCTTTCTCTGCCCTTCTTCCATCCAGTCCTTATCCTTTTTGAAATGAGGTCTGCAGAACTGAACACAGCAGCCCACATGAAGCCTCACTAAGGACCGGTACAAGGTCATTATCGCCTTCTTATTCCTGCTGGTTATGCCTCTCTCTATGCATCCCTCTGCCCTTAGCCACCGCCTTGTCACATTGCTTCGTGGCCTTCAGATCATCAGACGCTGTCACCCTGAGTCTTTCTCTCTGTGCAAGTCAGTCTTTCACCCATAAGAACATAAGAAAATGCCATACTGGGTCAGACCAAGGGTCCATCAAGCCCAGCATCCTGTTTCCAACAGTGGCCAATCCAGGCCATAAGAACCTGGCAAGTACCCAAAAACTAAGTCTATTCCATGTAACCATTGCTAATGGCAGTGGCTATTCTCTAAGTGAACTTAATAGCAGGTAATGGACTTCTCCTCCAAGAACTTATCCAATCCTTTTTTAAACACAGCTATACTAACTGCACTAACCACATCCTCCGGCAACAAATTCCAGAGTCTAATTGTGCGTTGAGTAAAAAAGAACTTTCTCCGATTAGTTTTAAATGTGCCCCATGCTAACTTCATGGAGTGCCCCCTAGTCTTTCTATTATCCGAAAGAGTAAATAACCGATTCACATCTACCCGTTCTAGACCTCTCATGATTTTAAACACCTCTATTATATCCCCCCTCAGTCGTCTCTTCTCCAAGCTGAAAAGTCCTAACCTTTTTAGTCTTTCTTCATAGGGGAGTTGTTCCATTCCCCTTATCATTTTGGTAGCCCTTCTCTGTACCTTCTCCATCGCAATTATATCTTTTTTGAGATGCGGCGACCAGAATTGTACACAGTATTCAAGGTGCGGTCTCACCATGGAGCGATACAGAGGCATTATGACATTTTCCGTTTTATTAACCATTCCCTTTCTAATAATTCCCAACATTCTGTTTGCTTTTTTGACTGCCGCAGCACACTGACCCGACGATTTCAGTGTGTTATCCACTATGACACCTAGATCTCTTTCTTGGGTTGTAGCACCTAATATGGAACCCAACATTGTGTAATTATAGCATGGGTTATTTTTCCCTATATGCAACACCTTGCACTTATCCACATTAAATTTCATCTGCCATTTGGATGCCCAATTTTCCAGTCTCACAAGGTCTTCCTGCAATTTATCACAATCTGCTTGTGATTTAACTACTCCAAATGCATGACTCTGCACTTCTTGGCATTGAATCTCAACAGACCAACCTTCAAGCTTTCCTAGGTCACTTCTCAGTCTCTCTAGTCCTTCAGGTGTGCCCATTCTGTTGTGGATCTCAGTGTCCTCTGAGAAAGTTTAAACACCAATAACTCCTCAGGAATGAAAAACAAAAATTGAAACAGACAAAAGTAATTAAAATCATGCCTATGTTTGGATTTTGTAGGCCTTTTCACTGACCAGGTTCTGCTGAATTTCAGTAGGGTAAATCCCCTGGGGCAGCTGGCTTTCACATGACGTTTGAACCTGACTGGGCCACGTTAATGAGAGTTATGGTGCCTCCAGAGAGGCAGACAGATGACTGGATTGACACACCTCATATGTGCTTCTCAGACATGATGAAAAGTGCTAGTCTACTGATTTGATCTTATGAATTCCATTTTTACGTGCTGCAGCCCGCCTTGAGCACGTTTGTGAAACGGGGAGATGTCGATTTGAAATAAATAAACTTGGGACTTAGTTACAAATTTACAAAGTACACTAGCATCACCATAATGTACATTAAAATCATAAGGAGAGCAAGACTAAAACCCATTTCTTTATGACTATGTACAATCATCACAACAGACTCTTCACTATAATACACACAGTGTATATCTGTGGCCACACAGATACCTGCCCTGCCTGGCGGAGAAAGCCTAACCATTTGCCAGCAAGAACCTGGACGTCTCGTGCAAACCCTGATTTGCTTATTTAAAATAAGTTGATTTTCTTTCAAGATGATTAATTATCTCAGCAGGCATCACCATACATGTATTTTTTCATTAATCTGTATTTCCATGAATCAAACAGTCGCTGACAGGGAGCACAGAAAGCACACTCATCCAGCACTATTCCAGCCCGTTGCAAGAGGCACCTGAGCAGGAGGCCTGCTGCATATAGGCTGCTGAACAGCGCCCTCTGCAGGTTACATGGAAGAACAGGCATGCTGCATATAGGCTGCTGAACAGCGCCCTCTGCAGGTTACATGGAAGAACAGGCATGCTGCATATAGGCTGCTGAACAGCGCCCTCTGCAGGTTACATGGAAGAACAGGCATGCTGCATATAGGCTGCTGAACAGCGCCCTCTGCAGGTTACATGGAAGAACAGGCATGCTGCATATAGGCTGCTGAACAGCGCCCTCTGCAGGTTACATGGAAGAACAGGCATGCTGCATATAGGCTGCTGAACAGCGCCCTCTGCAGGTTACATGGAAGAACAGGCATGCTGCATATAGGCTGCTGAACAGCGCCCTCTGCAGGTTACATGGAAGAACAGGCATGCTGCATATAGGCTGCTGAACAGCGCCCTCTGCAGGTTACATGGAAGAACAGGCATGCTGCATATAGGCTGCTGAACAGCGCCCTCTGCAGGTTACATGGAAGAACAGGCTGATGCTACATTTCCGTGCAATGGAGCATTTTAAAAACCTGGAATCTGCTGTGTTGACTCATCATGGGATTTGGTTTTAATTACTTACCTCTCCAAATTAAGACTTAACATCCAGCAAGACCCGTGACACAAACCTCCACAATGTCAGCCAGAACTATTTCCACGGGGATTAGTGACTTTCGACTCTAGTGATCCCTTCATATTACTCCCAGCGGCAGTTTATTTGTCTTGCTGTTGCTTGTATGTTGTTTTCTGGACCGGGGAATCAGATCACTTTAGAAATCTTCATGTGGCATTTCTGTGGTGATTCAGCTTTGGTCTTACAGAGACTGACAGTGCTGCTTTAATAAAAATCAGTTTTTGAGATAAAATCTAGCATGCGTCAGGAATATTCACCATATGTGAACATATCCCCCATAGCAGCTTTATCCATCTATCCACTATATCCAGAGACATCCACCATATAAAGTTACAAGCAGCAGCTGTAGATATGCACGTCAACACTCAGACCCACATCACTTCAGTTTGCCTTGATTCCCAGGTGGCACTGCCCTTTCCTCTGATAGGAAGAGGTAGAAGGGCAAAGTGACATTGCAAATATAAACCATGTAGGGCAACCATTTTTATTATTCCAGCAAAAGAAAACACAACCTAGAAAACCGATGCAGCTGTTCTGGGCATCGGAAATGTGCTGAACCATAGCCGCACTTCTCTTCCGGTAGTATTCCACGTGGCCCTGCTCATGTGAAATGTGTTTTCAAATTTCCAAACTGGCCTTAGAATCGGGAAAGGCTGAGATCTGCCTGGCTGGAGGCTGCCATTGCACCGGAATATTCAGAACACATAAACATGTTTTGTTTTTTCCAGTTCTCATTATGGCATCACTTTACCATGGACAAAGTGAACAATTAGCAGGTTAAAAAAAAGAATTGGGAATCTGGTCATGATGTGACCCTGTGTTTGAATTATAAGTGTATGATAGAGCTTCAAGGATAGGTAAACCAGGCCATAAAGGAAGCGAACAGCTGCAGTTAATGTTTTGGAAAATTGTTCAAGTCAAATTTTCCATCAGCCTGAATCCAAATATGTCCTTCTGGGGTTATGGAACCTATCCTTTTGTACATTAGTTTGGCCTGGTAGTTTCCTCCTCCTCCTTTGGGGCTTCCAGCTCCACCAGGTTCTGCCTCTGCATGAATCTTCATTTGTAACTACCCGGGAATTTTCCTCTTCTTTTTAACTCTAACCCTCCCATGCAGCTCAATTCTTAATGGAGATCTGCTAGCTGATTTTGGAAAGATGTATTAGCCAGCATACCTTAGCAATATAGGAAGCTGCAGCAGAGTCAATGGTATGATCATTCCATGTGTTATGAGGGAATAAAACACCTACCATTTAAAAAAAACCCAAAAACCACAGAACCTCTCCTCGCCCTCCCTCCTCCCTAAAGAAATTCTGCAATTAAACATCAACTTTTATTGTTTGAGTCTGCATTAGCCTGTTTGAATTAGTGGTGAAATGGGAAATGCTGCCACCTAATGATGAACACCAGGTACTGATCACAGGCGAATCAAATGTATTTATTTACAGGTGGAGTGCACTGTTAACCCCGCATTTGGACGTGCGTTTTTGACGTGCTAGCCTTACCCCTTATTCAGTAAGGGGTATTAGCGCATCGAAAATGCGCGTCCAACCCCCCCCCCCCCCACCCCCCCCCCCCCCCCCCCCCCCCCCCGAGACTAATAGGGCCATCAACATGCAAAATCATGTTGATGGCCCTATTAGTTATTCCCGCACGATACAGAAAGTAAAATGTGCAGCCAAGCCCCACATTTTGCTTTCAGAAATTAGCGCCTACCCAAAGGTATAAATCTATAGGTATTTCGGGTGCTGTATTACAATGGTTTATTTCATTTTTGTCTGATCGCATTCAACAAGTCAATATAAACAATCATTCTTCTGAACCATACTCTATTGCATCGGGTGTTCCACAAGGTTCTTCTCTATCCCCTATTCTCTTCAACATCTATCTACTACCTCTTTGCCGCATCTTAGCCTCACTAAACATACAATTCAAAATCTACGCCGATGACATACAGTTTATGGTACCATACAACACCTCTTGGACTCACACATTATCCTTAGTATCTTTATACCTCACGACTATTGACACATGGCTCTCTCACAATAGACTAAAACTAAATCCAAAAAAACCAGAAATAGTCCACCTCTCATCAATTACAGATTCATCCATAGGTCCCCCCCTCAATTAGTATTTAACGGTATCACTATCCCCATCTCCAAATCTGCAAAAAATTTAGGTATAACCATTAATTCAGATCTTTCATTAAAACAACACATATCCATAATTACCAGAAATTCATTTTATAAGCTTCAACTCTTGAAACGGCTTCGTCCTCTACTTTTCTTTCACGATTTTCGGACTATACTTCAATCACTCATCTTTTTGGGGCTTGACTACTGTAATTCTCTTTATATAGGTCTCCCAGATAACTCACTTCAACTGATCCAAAACGCAGCAGCACGTATCTTAACAAATTCTTCCATAAAAAATCACATCACTCCGATACTTCAATCATTACATTGGTTACCAATTAAATACAGAATACAATTCAAGATCCTGTCCATTATACACTCTCTCATCTACACTCCTAATTCAATTACCTTATGTTCCATTCTCCGGATTTACAAACCCACCAGACATCTAAGATCACTGGACAAAAACCTCTTAGACATCCCATCACCACGACAGGCCCGTCTTGACATCACCAGAAAAAGATCATTCTCTGTCATTGGACCAATCTTATGGAACGCATTACCAGACTCTTTAAGATCCATATCCAACTCCAAACACTTCAAAAAATCCCTAAAAACACATTTATTTCAATCTGCTTTTCATATATCACACACTAAATAACATAACTACTTCTCCATCACACAGGGCACAACATTATTATATATTGATTTATTTTTTATGTAAACTATTCATTGTTTTAGATTTTTATTTTTATTATATATTTTTGTAATTTTGAGCTTTTTTACTCAACGCACAATTAAACTCTGGAATTTGTTGCCAGAGAATGTGGTTCGTGCAGTTAGTATAGCTGTGTTTAAAAAAGGATTGGATAAGTTCTTGGAGGAGAAGTCCATTACCTGCTATTAAGTTCACTTAGAGAATAGCCACTGCCATTAGCAATGGTAACATGGAATAGACTTAGTTTTTGGGCACTTGCCAGGTTCTTATGGCCTGGATTGGCCACTGTTGGAAACAGGATGCTGGGCTTGATGGACCCTTGGTCTGACCCAGTATGGCATTTTCTTATGTTCTTATGTTCTTATTTGATAATCTTTATGTTCTTTTAAATTTAAATCTTTATTTACATTTGTTTTTTATTTAGTTATGTAAACCGTTTTGATTAAACACTGTTTGTAAAGACGGTATACAAACACTTTTAAATAAAAAATAAATAATTTCTGCCAGGGCCGGGGAAGTGCACAGAAAAGTAGTAAAAACTGCTTTTCTGTGCACTCTCTGACTTAATATCATGGCGATATTAAGTCAGAGGCAGCAAAAGTAAAAAAAAAACAAATAAATAAATTAAAAAACAAATTAAAAATTGGCCTGCGGGTCGGAAGACGGACGCTCAATTATGCCGGCGTCCGTTTTCCAAACCCATGGCTGTCAGCGGGTTTGACAACCGACGCTGGCAAAATTGAGCATCGGCTGTCAAACCCGCTGACAGCGACCGCTCCTTCTACCGTGGGCCCAAATTTTGTATAGGCCACCCTCCTGAATCGCGCGCCCAGTAGAGTAGCCTGAGAGAGCGCTCTCCCGCTCTCCCACGCGTTTCTCTGAATCGGCCCGTTAGTCACTTTATATACCGTTGTTCCAAATGAAGATCACAGTGGTTTACATCATGACATGCATAATATGAATTGACAAATGTAATCACTTAATGTGTTCATATAACATACAGTTTAAAGATAGATACATACGATGATTAAAGCTCTCAGGGCACATATGTTGGCAAGAGTTATCGGGGTGAGAAGATATGCAGGGATGAGCTAGCATTTTTAACTCAAGGTACTGAGGGATATGAGGGCGGTGGAAAGGAAAAGTTTTCTGTTTCAGGTTTATTTGTTTGGGACGGGTTGGGAAGTTCTGTGGTATTGAGTTCACTAGTTAGGATGGTAATGAATTTACCCATGTTGTGGTAAGCATGGAGATCAGACATGTTGGGTTATAAGCACTTTGAAATAATCGTGCTTTTAGGTCTCGTTTGAATTTCTTTGTTTCTAGAGTCAGTCGTAGGGTCTCGGGTATTCCATAGTCTCAGGCCTGCAATGGAGAACATACGATCTCTTATTTTTGATAGATGCATAGTCTGCAGTGATGGCACAGCTAGTAATCCTTTGTTTTGAGATCTTAATGATATCTGAGGCTTGTATGGTGGTGGGGCCCCTTGGCAACAGTGATCATAATATGATCAAATTTAAACTAATAACTGGAAGGGGGACAATAAGTAAATCTGCAGCTCTAACACTAAACTTTCAAAAGGGAAACTTTGATAAAATGAGGAAAATAGAACATAAGAAAATGCCATACTGGGTCAGACCAAGGGTCCATCAAGCCCAGCATCCTGTTTCCAACAGTGGCCAATCCAGGCCACAAGAACCTGGCAAGTACCCAAAAACTAAGTCTATTCCATGTAACCATTGCTAATGTGTACAATCCTAAAAAATAAATCCAGCAGTTCTGACAATTGGGAAAATTATCGACCCATATCTAACCTGCCCTTTTTATCTAAAATTCTTGAAAAGCCATTTTATCACAACTAGAAGACTATCTTGATGACCTTCACTTTCTATATCAAACCAACTCTGATTCAGAAAAAAATCGCTCAGAGACCTTACTCGTATCCTTAATGGACCCCATATTAAGGGGATTTAACAATGACTAATTTGAATTCCTGGTACTAAACAGCAGCCTTTGACACTGACCATACCCTTCTTTGCCATCAGCTGAGAAAAATCAGAATTGATGGTGATGTATTAAAGTGGTTCACTTCCTTCCTATCAAAAAGGACATTCCATGTCAAATTGGGCAACCATATGTCTGAAACCTTCCCGATCGAGGCAGGTGTCCCCCAGGGTTCAGCACTATCCAGAACTCTATTCAATATCTACATGCTTCCCCTATGTAAATTGCTATCTGATCTTGGAATCACCTACCTTTACGTAGATGACATTCCATTGAAAATACAATATTGACTCTTGCAACACATATGAAGGCTATACAACATGAACTATTCAAGCTCAAACTAACTCTAAACACAAAAAAACCTGAAATCATTCTGCTAAGAAGAAACCCACCTATAGTGACTCCACACGCTAGACCTGGGCAACTTCAATATTACACCCTCAGACCAAGTGCGGGACTTAGGAATACAGATTGACAAGAGCCTATCAATAGAAAAGCACGTAAATAAATTAATCAAATCAGGCTATGCTAAACCGCACATACTACATAGGCTGAAACTGATGCTGACTCACACAGACTTCTGCACGGTCCTGCAAACCCTCAATTTTTCAAACCTCGACTATTGCAACTCACTTCTACCTGGAGTACCTAGCTGTCTTCTAAAAAAAATGACAACTAATACAAAATGTCACAGCAGGATCCAGGAAATTTGGTCACATCTCCCAATCTGATAGCTCTTCATTGGCTACCTGTGTAATCCCGAATCCATTACAAGGTCCTAACATTAATACATACCTCCCTCCACTCTAACAACACTGGTCTGGTTAAGAACATAAGAAATTGCCATGCTGGGTCAGACCAAGGGTCCATCAAGCCCAGCATCCTGTCTCCAACAGAGGCCAAACCAGGCCACAAGAACCTGGCAATTACCCAAACACTAAGAAGATCCCATGCTACTGATGCAATTAATAGCAGTGGCTATTCTCTAATGGGCCAATTCAGTAAAGTCCGTGGGAGAGCGGACGAATGCGTCCCTAGCGCCTCCTTTGGACCCGGAGCGGCAGCTGTCAGCGGGTTTGACAGCCGACGCTCAATTTTGCCGGCTTCGGTTCTTGAGCCCGCTGACAGCCACGGGCTTGGAAACCGGACGCCGGCAAAATTGAGCATCTGGTTTTTGGCCCATTAAAAAAATGTTTTACTTTTTTTACTCTTCTGGACCTCCAACTTAATATCGCCATGATAGTAAGCCGGAGGGTGCACAGAAAAGCAGTTTTTACTGCTTTTCTGTGCACTTTCCCGGTGCCGGCAGAAACTAGTGCCTACCTTTGGGTAGGCGCTAATTTCTTAAAGTAAAATGTGCGGCTTGGCTGTATCACGGGCATACCTAATAGGGCCATCAACATGTATTTGCATGTTGAGGGCGCTATTAGGTGCCGCAGGTTGGACACGCGTTTTCCGCCCCGTCAGAGCGCACTGTACTGTAAGTAAACTTGATTAATAGCCGTTAATGGACTTCTCCAAGAATTTATCCAAACCTTTTCTGAACCCAGCTACACTAACTGCACTAACCACATCCTCTGGCAACAAATTCCAGAGCTTTATTGTGTGTTGAGTAAAAAAGAATTTTCTCTGATTAGTCTTAAATGTGCTACTTGCTAACTTCATGGAATGCCCCCTAGTCCTTCTATTATTCGAAAGTGTAAATAACTGATTCACATCTACTCATTCAAGACCTCTCATGATCTTAAAGACCTCTATCATATCCCCCCTCAGCCGTCTCTTCTCCAAGCTGAACAGCCCTAACCTCTTCAGCCTTTCTTCATAGGGGAGTTGTTCCATCCCCTTTATCATTTTGGTTGCCCTTCTCTGTATCTTCTCTATCGCAACTATATCTTTTTTGAGATGCAGCGACCAGAATTGTGCACAGTATTCAAGGTGCGGTCTCACCATGGAGCGATACAGAGGCATTATGACATTTTCCGTTTTATTAACCATTTTGAGCAGTCTATGATGACAGCCTAGCATGGTTTTTCCTTTATAGGTGGTATATAAGAATTTAAATAACTTAAAAAAAAATATATTCTTTGGTTGTTATATTGATGTGTCAGCATTTGTAATACATAGATGATCATTTTTTTAAAACAACAATCCTTTAGTAATGACTCATGAGTTGGTTGATTGAAGCCTTTTTAGACAAATGATTGTTGTAATACAAGTAATTTTTCTGAAGATCTTTGTCTACATTAGCAAACAAGCAAATTTAATTAGATGTCCAGGGGGTACTGTTGATTTTTCATTATTTCACTCCTACACAGTAGCTGTGTGTCTGAAACTCATTACCCACCCTCCCCCTCCCCCATAACTTCCTTTGGTGATCAGTAGTCATTGCTGTAATATAACTCTTACAGATCCTTCCTACTGGAGACTGCGAGGGCTACCTCAGCTGGATCATAGCTCTGGCCAGCAAGTAGCATGCGACGCACACCTCCCACAGGAGCCGTCAGTATAATACTGCCATAGGAGCCATTCCCATGTGAGGCAGCTCCACAAACACTCTTCCATCAGATACTTACTGTAGAGTTCTACACTCTTATTCTACCTATTTGAAGAACACAATTAATAGAAGATCTATGGAGCTGTTTTATCTTGTACCACAGGAGGTCACTAGGGATCCAATTATTGGTATTTTGTTCAACCACCAAATTTGCCAGTGTTATATATTTTTTGCAGTTTAAAATGTTTCCTTTTTAGTGGTAGGTAAATGTATGTACTCCAACCACAAAAGCTTCACTTTCTTCTCTGGTGAATGTCAGGACGTTTATGCACTTTGAGATTCTGATAAAACACTGAGGCACCTTTCGACATTATAATATGAATTTAATATACACAATTAATGATCAATGTTGCCTTTACAAAGAAAACCCATTATATATTTGCAGAATTCAGGCCGTAGTTTCAATTTCAAAGCCCTTTAGCAGGGTAAACAGACAGTTGTCTGGTTAAAATGGTGTTGCAGGTTCACTCTGTGTGAGTGCGGTAAAGGGAAAAAAACAGAGGCAAGGACTGGTATCTCTTGGGTAAAACTTCCGGCAAGATGCACCACTTCAAGACCCAAAGGCAGTATCCCCCAGGCTCTTCCTCTTCTGGCAGGACTACTTAAGAAAACAACAAAGCCACACTCACACAGCACACAAACGATACAGGGATAAAGTGTTTATTATTAATGCTAATTTGCTTTCCTGAAAGCATGACAGAATGCACAGATATAGCAAAGGCAATAATTGCAATGATATAATGTACTACAAACACTTTCCTACAGTTATTAGGGCAGCTGAATTGCTTCTGTTGATGAGGATTATCTCTTACCGTCTGTCCTCCTGCCATTTCCCTTCCGTGTCTCCTATTAGTTACTGTATTCCCTTCACGTTTGCATATCTGCAACCATTTTGTGAGAAATGCAAGTGGTTTTCCCAAAACACTGTCCAGGCTCTCTTGCAGTTTTCTCTCCCTCATTATAGATCTTGCACACCTGGGGTTTTCTTCTTATATTCTCAAAGTTGTTACGGTCATGTGATATGTGGCAGCGTGAGAACTATGAATCCATTCAGGCCTAACTTCTGATTACATTCTTGGCCAGAGTAGTCAGATTCGGGCTAAATAATTACATTACAAATGGCTGGGTTGAAAATTGCCACCCTCAGATGAAGCTGTACTTATGCGCAGTTTCCATAAAACGCAGACGTTTAGCCATGGAAAAAAATAGGTGTTCCTGTGAGTATGCTGAGGTTGGTGGGGGGAGAACAGGGTACGTACATTCAGTTTTCATACACGCATGCACTGTTCCCACCCCACCCCTGGATGGCCATCCTCAGAAACAGCAGGGATAAAGTACGTGGATGTGCTTGCTGGTTTTCAAGGCGACAGAACGCAGATAACTTGTCTGAGGAAAATAGTGTAAAGTACACACGTTAAGAGTGGCTGCGAGGTGCAGGTACATAGTGACGAGTGTCCCCCATTGAGGAGGAGGTGGTAAATCAGTCACCACTGCAGAAGAGTTCTGAATGATCTAATTTGGCATTCAAGCAAACTAAGCCCAGATAAAGGCCCAATAAAGGCAATAAACCAGAGATTCCCACACCTGTCCTGAGGGACCCCCCAGCCAGTCAGGTTGTCAGGATATCCACAACGAATATGCATGAGATATTTACATATTTTGCATCTCCGTGGTACGTAAATGAGATCCTATGCATATTCGTTGTGGATATCCTGACAACCTGGCTGGCTAGGGGTCCTCCAGGACAGGTGTGGGAACCTCTGGTATAAACAATTTTGCAATTACACCTATATGTTTTGAATTTCTGCTGCAAAGAAATGACTGAAGTAGACTTTTACTGGAGCCTGTGCAAGACTTTCTATCTTTATAAAAGGCAATTAAAAGTGATTTACATCCCATGAATGCTCAGCTGGCTCCACCAAAGGCACCTTCCCTGTTTCACAGACCCTGTGAAAACAGGCCTATTATGTAAATGTCATTTTCTTGGCAAGATATTGCAGTTGTTTGTCATTACTTTAATACTTTCTGCAACCTACTGCACTTGGTTTTTTTTGAGGATGGTTTCCTATATAAGTAGTAGCCAGGAATAACCCTACTTAGCTTCCTGAGATCTCACAGAATAGTGCTGCTTGTGACCAATAGCGTACATGTTAGTACAGAGGTTCCCAAACCTAGTCTGGTGGACCCCTCCATCCAGTCACGTTTTCTGGATATCCATAATGAATATGCATGAGATAAAGTTTGCATGCTGTGGAGGCAGTGAATGAAAACTTATCATATGCATACTCTAAGACAGTGTTTCCCAACCCTCTCCTGGAGGCACACCTAACCGGTCAGGTTTTCAGAATATCCATAATGAATATGCATGAGAGAGATTTGCATACATTGGAGACCCAGGGTATGCAAATCAATATCATGCATATTTATTGCGGCAATCCTGAAAACCTGACCGGCTAGGTGTGCCTCCAGGAGAGGGTTGGGAAACACTGCTCTAAGATATCCTGAAACTTGACTGGCTGAGGGTCCTCCAGGGAAGGTTTGGTAACCTCTGTTTGTAAATCCTGTAGGTCAGGATTTCCCAAATCTGTCCTGGTGATCCCACAGCCTGTCGTGTTTTCAGGATATCCACAATGAATATGCATGAGATCAATTTGCATATACTAGATCTCTAGTGTATATAAATTTATCTCATGCATATTTATCTCATGGATATCAGAAAATCAGCTTGGCTGTATAGTCCTGAGAACAAGTTTGGGAAGTACTGCAATAGGTCCACTGATAGGCAAGGGAGGAAGACTGATACTTCACGCATATCCAGCAGAGCTCTCTGCTTCAGTGGCAGGGGGAATGAAGAAAAGTGGATCTATATACAGACAACTACCAACAAGGACTGAATTATATAGACTGGGTTAACAAGCACGGGTGTAGCTTGCTTATTGCAGCGGTTACTATCCCTAACTAATTAAGCTATATATTCACTTAGATGCAGTTCCAACACTGCTCTCTACATTAATGGCAGGGGTGGAAGGGAAACAGAACCAAAAGGTTACTAAGGGCCAAGAGTAACATAAGTAACATGTTACACATTCCAAGTTGCATTATGTCCCTGTTTTATTGTAACTGCTATTTCCTCTTCTATCACATGTTAATGTTCTAAGTATTTCTTCTTTTGTCACACCCTGTTAATTGTAAACCGGCATGATGCGACTCCCATCGCGAATGCCGGTATATAAGAAATGCAAATAAATAAATAATAAGTATGAAAAAAAAAAGAGTGTGAAAGCTTGCTGGGCAGACTGGATGGGCCATTTGGTCTTCTGCCATCATTTCTTTGTTTCTATGTTTTGGTGCTCTCTGCTTCATCGGCAAGAGGTAACAGGGAATTGGACTCAGCAACCAATAAGGACCCTGACCTTGACAATTTGGGAAACTAAGTATGGGGGTGACCTGTATGGTGTGGCAGATGCTACCATAAGCTTGCTGGGCAGACTAGATGGAGTGTTTGGCCCTTTTCTGACATCATTTTCTATGTTTCTAAAACTGTTAGCTGGTTTGAGGATTTCAACAAAAGCAACTCATAGTTTGTATTCTTGAGGCTTCTGTCTCTCTCCCTGGGCCTCCTTCATTCCTCCGGCCCTGGCCTCTTATCCTGGCTTGCAGGACTCCACCCTATCCCAGAATCCTTTGAGGGCTTAAGAGTTAAGGAAGACTGGTACAGATAGCTGTACCCGGTCCTTTAAGGTATTCTGAGGGAGTTCCTTACATGCTCCCTCACACAGGTAGACACCTTGGAGTATGTGGAAAACAAGAGTAGGAATCTAGTGAAGCTTGAGAAATGGTCTACAATCTGGCAGCTAAGATTTAATGTTAAAAAAAAAATGCAGAGTCATGCATTTGGGTTGCAAAAACCCAAGGAAGTAGTACAGAATAGGGGTTAAGATTTTGTGTACACAAAACAGGAGTGGGAGCTGGGGTGGTGGGAGTGTGTGATCATATTTAATGATCTTAAGGTGGCCAAATAGGTAGATAAGGTGATGACAAAAATCTGAAAGATACGTGAGTGCTTAAGGAGAGAAACAGTCAATAGGAAAAAGGTGTATTGCCTCAGTATAAGACTCTGATCAGATCTCATTTGGAGTACCGTATACAACTCTAGGGACCGCACCTTAAGCATATGGGGACTGTAATGGAGATACCAGATGTTCTATCACTGTATGCAAGAAAATATGAATTCTACCTTCTTATGAATACTGACCTCAGAGGGACACAGACTTAAAAAAAAAAATGGATGCTGACCTGTAAGTTCCAGCAAAGAAACTCTGTCTGAGCAAAGAGAAACAAGATAAGAATTCTGACCAGCACAACAACGCTACCTAGCTTATCAGATCGGCCCTTTCTAAATAAAAGGTAAGCAACCCTAAGACAGCCAGGGTAGAGATTCAAAAACAACTTAATCCCCCAGAGCAGAAAACACAACCTGTCTAAGGACAGTTCATCGATAGCAGTGACACCTCCTCTCCCGATGGACGAGGGGGGAGCATCTGAAAGGAAGAAAATTGCTGACATGGCAAGACAGCACTGGTCAAGATGAGACTGGACACAGTCCAGAGTTGCCATGCAACAAGAGCAGTGACTTCCCCCATGGAAATGGGAGAGGTCAGTGATCTGAAATGTAGAGACAACACCAACCGCCCACTGCATGACTTATACATGAACTTGGTGCATATCCATCAGCTGACTGTTGTAAGAAAGGGTAAACAAGCGAAAAAAGGGAAGATGTGATGACACAGAGGCATCGATTCTTCCCCTCCCTGTGTCGAGGAGGTACAGAACTGGAATGCTCGGGCAGACTGGAGAGAGGAAGGTCCTGCCTGAAATCTGACCGCTAGCCATGAAGCCAGAGACGGCTCGAGTGATGCCTCCATAGCCCAGCCAGTACCAGGACCAAGGAAGCAAGCTCTTTCCCTTGAGACAGTCCCAGAGATCTTCAGCCAGAGACTGCTCTAAACAGAAGGGACTCTCCCAAAGATGGGTGGGGCTAGCAAGTTAGTTATCTTTATTAATACTCTAAGCAGGCCAAGGTTTCTGGCACATTTCAATCCATTAATGATACAGAGATTTGCTTAATCGATGCTAAGCAGCAAGGACTTTAGAGAGATGGACTTTATTTTCTTCTAAAAGCTAATCCTGCAAAGTCTAACAAACAAACATTTAAATCTGTGGATAAAACACATGGTCTTTTCTAAACTATTCGGATTATGCAGGTATAGGAAATAATAGAGAGAACTGTGTATAGCACTGCTGGCCCTGATAGGGTGTGGAGGAGGGGGGAAACGAGGTGCCCAGCACCAGACAAGTTCCCAAACCCCTAATATATTCAGGACCAAATTTAAACATGTATACTGTTGTGATTTGTGGGTATGTGGGCCCTTGGCCTGAAATGCAAGTTGTTACTACCTATGGTAAGGACCCCCACAGGTCTGCACCATCGGGAGGCGAGGTCAGAGACAGTGTGTAGCTCTGGGTGAGGCAATGGAGAGGTCCTGAGGTACCAGGAGAGGACCCCTGTGGAGAGTAGACTGGAGGCAATACCTGGGCAGGGACCCCGAGGGAAGGAGTGCCAGACAGACCGCAGAGCGTGGGGCATGAGGCTTGGCCAATCAGGAGGTACTCCAGAGGGCAACCCCAAGGGGAGGAGCTGCACACCATAGGATGATGATGTAACGCCATAGGCCGACCCACAGGACAGGGAAGCCCGAGCTGTGCCTCTGGTGATGACGTAGAACCACCCCGAGGAGTGGGGAAATGTTGGCAGTCTTGAAGCTCTGGCGGTCACTGTAAAACGTAAGCACGGTCCCGAGGAGCAAGAGGCGCGGACAGTCTTGTTCGGGCTGTGGGCGCAACCCCGACGAGCTGTGAAGTCCCTCTGTAGAACTCACGGATAGCTGAGATGTCCCAGAGATAGTCCCGAGGAATGGGAGGCCTTGCAGGTTAGAACCCAGGAGACACAGAGCCAGCCCAAGGAGCGGAGTAGGCGAGGAGAGCGAGTCCCCAATGCATGCACTGGCCCCTGAGGAGTGGATATCAGACAAGGTCCAAGGCACGAAGCGTAGTCTCAGGAACACGTAGGCAGTAGTCGAAGACATATGGAACTTGTTGCCAAGTCGCTAGCTGAGTACGAAGGTGTTTAAATACACCGGTCTGATAATGACATCAACCGGAGACGCCCCCGAGGTTCCCGTCGATGAGGCTTCAAAGGAAGGCCCAGTGGTGCGCGTGTGTCTAGGAAGAACCAAAGTCGAGGAGGGTGGCAGTGGTGTCCAGTCCCGGGGAACGCGGCGGTGAAAGCTGGCCCGAGCCGTGAGCAGCCCCAGAGAGGGCAGGAGAGCAGTGCAGGAAGAAAGTACACACGGTTGCAGCTGTCTGTGACCGAGGGGCATAACATTTTACCTTGGAGGAAAGGAGGGAAAGGGGAGATTATGATAGAGACATTCAACTACTTCAAAGGAATAAATGTACAGAAGGCATTCAACAGAAAGGATGATCTGGAACAAGGGGTCATGGGATAAGAGTGAAAGGGGTAGGCTCAGGAATAATCTAAGAACATATTTATTTACAGAGAGCATGGTGGATACATGAAACAGCCTTCCCTTGGAGGTGAGGAAGATGAGGACAGAATCAGAATTCAAGAGAATATGAGACAGGCAGAAGGGATCTCTGAGGGAGAGGAAGCTGAGCAGGAGATACAGACAGACATATGGAACATCCATATGGTCTTTATCTGCAATCTATGTTTCTATAAGCTTTCTTTGGATGTTCTGTATGAAATGTGAGGGAATAAGGAGTATCTCTTAAATCACCTCCTCTAATGCCCATCTTATTATAAATTTCAGCACCAGAAATCAAATTGAGATCTGATGGATATATTTAACCTGTTTTATTTACAGAGGTTTATGCTGGACATAATAAGTAATATTACTCTGGGTGGGTAGTGGTAATGGATTATATATACATATTGCATTTGATTAGTATTCTAATCTGGACAGTCATCAGGTTTTTAATTACTTTTTCATTTGCTATTGCTTTGCATGTAAGATCTGAGTGTTGGAATGTTACAAACCATTGGACTCTGAATAACTGTTCTTTGTATTGAATTTCTCAATAGGGACATACCTGCAAAAAAAAAAATATCGTTTCATGTTGTGTAGATTCTTTTCTCTTTCCATCTGCATTGTTCATTTTGTTTGTTTCATTTTTAGCACATGCCAATTTTCATTTATTTACAAAGCACTTGATTTTTGCGTATAGTGCATGCAGACATGGGAAAGAACACAAAATGATGAGACAGAGATGATTGAAAATTACAGCACGTCCCAATTATTCAGAGATAGTGTGTCTGGGCTTTCAAGAGCTCCTAGACAAGAATAACCACTACTCCTCTGGTTAATTCTTCTGAGCCAATAAATGGAGACCACCACCAGCAAAGCATCCTAGCTTCTCTTCCCTTCTCTTTGACATTAAAACTGGAAGGAGTGAAGAACACAAGGAGGAAGACTGCTAGATTGTATATCTCAGCCACAAGTGAATAACTCACCGCCGATTTCAGTAGGGAGTTACCCACCGAGATAGAGCACTCAGCCTGTTTGGAACAGCTGAAACCAAAAGCTAATACCCCAAGTAAGAAATCTCATGAGGAACTTTGTTAAACGCCTTCTGAAAATCCAAGTACACTACATCTACCGGTTCACCTTTATCCACATGTTTATTAACCCCTTCAAAAAAGTGAAGCAGATTTGTGAGGCAAGACTTGCCCTAGGTAAAGCCATGCTGACTTTGTTCCATTAAATCGTGTCTTTCTATATGTTCTGTGATTTTGATGTTTAGAACACTTTCCACTATTTTTCCTGGCACTGAAGTCAGGCTAACCGGTCTGTAGTTTCCCGGATCGCCCCTGGAGTCCTTTTTAAATATTGGGGTTACATTAGCCACCCTCCAATCTTCAGGTACAATGGATGATTTTAATGATAAGTTACAAATTTTTACTAATAGGTCTGAAATTTCATTTTTTAGTTCCTTCAGAACCCTGGGGTGTATACCATCCGGTCCAGGTGATTTACTACTCTTCAGTTTGTCAATCAGGCCTACCACATCTTCTAGGTTCACCGTGATTTGGTTCAGTCCATCTGAATCATTACCCATGAAAACCTTCTCCAGTACGGGTACCTCCCCCACATCCTCCGAAGCAAACCAGTTCTCAGATCCCATGAGGAGCAAGGAGATGCATTAATTCAAAAGAATCGAGGCTCCAGTTTGGCGATAAACCTGCAAGGGATGGAGCCCCAAGGGCTTCCCCACAAAAGGGGGTAGGGGATGAAAGACATAGTCCTCTTCTGAGGAAAGGGAAGACTCCCAGCACTACCCTCCTGCTATCCTCTCTAATAGAGGTTTGACCAGCAGCGCAGTCTTAGGTCAGTCCTGTGGCTGCGGTGCACAACGTATGCTTGCCAGGAGGGAAACACACAAACACACCCATATAGTACAGGGAAGATTAGTGCCCTCTGCTGTAAAAGCATGCTGACCAGTATTCATACAGTGGTATCTCATCCTACGCATGGTAGCACACCTACGAACCCTCTTGCTGTGCTTATGGGTAGAATCCCATGGCATAGCAAGGACAGAGTGTGTGTGATGGTGCCTTCCTCACCAGTACCCCCTAGCACCTTATGGTGCAGAACAGACAAGGAAACTGTTACCTTGAAGCGACGATGGCAGAACCCTGGAATGGCTGTGTACTGCACCGACAGAGAGAAATCCACTTGCCAGCGTCCAAGGCGCTTGGAGGAGTAGATGACTCCTGCCATACCCGACCGCTCATGCTACATTCCCCTGTCACACTAACTCCCAATGTAGTGAATAGGAGCAGTGTAACAACTGCATCCCCAGTACCACTGGGGCTCTGATATGGCGTGGTGGCAGGTGGCATTCTATGGCATCACCCCCATGCTACCTCCAGTACCTGATAATGCTCCAAGAAATGGCGTTGGGAATGGCATACCCTGATGGAACAGCAGCAGCAGCAAAGTCCATGGTGACTTACAGTGTCCATGGTGCTCTGCAGGGGTGGCCTGCGGCATCTGACCACATCCACTGGTGCCCACCTTGGTGATGGCACACGTAGGGCCCATACTGTCCTTGCCCTCATTAACGATAGATCACATTAATGGCACCAAACGATTCCACAGCGCTTGACTGTGTCTTGTTATATAGCGCCATCCCCAGGCACCCATGGAGATCAACAGCCAGGTGGCACCGACAGAGACCCCAGTGACCAAAAGCATCAATGGACCGACAGTACAGAGGATGCCAGGAGTGCCTGGAAGCAGAGGCTCTGTGGCCCCAACACACCTCATCGTTGTCTAAAGGGACCGATGACTGCCAGCGCCATTGACAGTTCCCCTCAGCTCACCTATATGTCCAAGGGCGTTGATATTGCAAGCTCGATGGTGTCCCTCGCCAGCAGCTATGGCTGACGATAGCCTCGACAGCAACCCTAGAGCTCATTTGCATCAATGGTACACGAAGCCAGGTGGGGCCTCCAATGTACTCCCTATCCTAGCAGCTCAGGGCCCCCCAAGATAATCAGCATCCATGGTGCCAGATAGCCGAAGGCCAGTGATGGGGCAGCACAATGCCCCTCAGTATCCTGTCTGAACACCACAAAGGAGCCTTGAGGGCACCGGACCACTGCACCTGAATGCCTCGGTGCTCCACGGTGCCTCGGGTCCATGGCTTGAAAGCACCAAGGTCATCCAAGGCCCGAAACCCCTGTTGTCCGAGGACTTCAGTGGCATTCAAGGGCTCTCAGGAGTCCCGGTGGTTGATGGCCTTGAGGGCGACCAGAGTGCTTAATGGCGAACCCTGTGCCTCGTCAATGGTGCTTGACATCATCGAGAGTGGCAACGAATGGCACTGCTGGCCAACACACCTGATGGCTGCCATGGCGGCTCTGCACCTCAATGGCATCAAGACTGCTCTGCACCACGATGGCATCAAGGGTGTCCACGGCATCGAGGCCATGCACCCGATGGGATCGAGGGCGGCCACGCATGTACCCTGATGGGATCAAGAGCGGCTCTGATGGCATCGAGGGGGACCATGGCACTCTATTGCAGTCTTGGTGCCCGACTCGGGCCAGATTACGACACTAGAGGTCATGCCATTATTCTGCTGCATTGTCTAGGATGCACATTGATGCCTACAGCACAGAAGGCATAGCCAGTGTGCTCAAAGCATGCATGGCCCTTGCTGGCGCTCATATTTATTTATTTATTGTTTTTTTATACCGATCTTCCTACATTAGATGCAAATCAAACCGGTTTACAAAGAACAAAAACTTGCCAGACGGCCTTACATGGAACAATGAACATTTAAGCAACTTTAAGTAATAGTCAATGAGAAGAAAAACTAAATATACAATTTAAATTACATAGTAATCAAGGTAGATAAAGATTGGATTACATAGTAATGAAGGTCATAAGTGATAAAAGTCCAGTAAATGTATAATTCAAAATTTGTTGTTCTTGTACTAGGCTTAGTTAGGGAGCAGGTATGTATAAAAGGAGTGGGGAAAAGCGGAAGACATAAATGGAATGAAATAGAATAAAATAATAACATAAAATAAAATAAATAAATAAAAAAATAAAATAAAAGGGAAAGTCAAAAGAGTGACTAAGGGTCTCTTCAGAGGGAACCAGAATAAATGAAAAAGACTAAGATTAATAACAGATCAAACCATATAAGGGAGAGAAATAAACAGAGAAGTGTAGTAAGAGATGTAGAGAAGGCTTTAAGCTAACAAGATGGTTCTGGAAAGGCAAGCTTGAATAACCAAGTTTTAAGTTTTTTCTTAAAGGAGATAGGGCAAATCTCTTGTCGGAGGTCAGGAGGGAGAGTGTTCCAGTTAGAGCATCGAGTGCAGCCATGCACCTCGATGGCGTCAAAAGTGACCATGGTGCTCAATGGCAGTCCCGGTTCCCAATGCAGTCCTGACGTCGCATCAAACCATCGGTGCACTGGCACGGGTGTGCACAGGCAACCATTACTGTGCATGGCACCGAAGGTGCAGCAGCAATGCCGCTTGCCCAGGCTCCTGCTCACCCTTTCTCACGAGGAGACTGCACTGCCATCACCAGTGCAGCCTCACCAGGAGGGGAGGCTGCATCATCCAGGGCTCCTGCCCATGGAGACTAGTTCCTTTGAATGTGGGGAGGATGAGCTCTCCCTCCCTCCCACAGGAAAGGTGTGATCCTCGATCTCGTCACTGTCCAAACCTCCATGTATGCTGATCGATCGGTGAAACGATATGGAACTCCTGCCTGGTTAGGCGAGTCCCCAGGCTCAGCGGCCTACACGGATCACCCATGGACTGCATTGTCAGTCCTGCCAGCACCTGACAAAGGTATAAAAACAGACAGAGCAAGAAGAAGACACAGATACTAAACTGCAGGTGCAGTATTTATTTAATAAAGGATAGTATTGGATTCTGCCAGGCTGTACAACAACTAATGTCCACCATGCGACTGGCAGACAGTGGAAAGAAGAGGGGAAAAAGAAAATAAAACTATATTAAGGTAAAGGAAACAAAAATAGCTGCAGCTGTAGAAAAAAAAAATCAATTACAAAAACTGTGAGGAGAGAGCAAAGCTGAATACCATGACACACGGTATCACAGAAAAGAGAGAGTGAGGGACTCTGCCTAGGGGAGAGGGTGATGACTACAGCTGCACATGCTCAGTAGGGCATGCATGAAAGTTCTGGAATCTTTGAGATGAAAGTTCCGTGCCTGGGCTCCATCTGATGATGTCACCCATGTGTGAGGACCTCCATCCTGCCTGTCCCAGGAGAAAGATCTCATCGGTGAGCTTCTCTAACCATAAATGTGCCCACTGGCAGTTTTGAGTGATTGCGCCTATCACTTGATAGGATGCTGCACTATGAGATATTATGCTGTTCTAATCCAATTACATCAGGATGCACTGAAGGAAGGTCACTTAATAGTTATGTTTATAGCTTGTGATGACACAAGGTTTCAGTGGGGTGGGGGTGGGTGCCATGCAACCCGTGGTTACTTAATGAAATCTTCATGGGAGAGGGTTGCTGATGGTCCGATCTTTAATTTTGTTTTGTACAAGATTGAAATTATAGACTGTTATTCCAAGAGAGCCTGTGATTGGGAAAGTTATTATGGAAATCTGTTCATCAAAATAAACAGCACCATAGTCCGTATTGCAGCCCGGATCCCTATGGAACATTTGTGCGCGCCAGCAAGGACGATGCTAACAACCTGTTGGATCATTTCTTCTTTTTTTTTTTTTGCAGTGCACAATGATCCAGTGAGTGCCCGGGGTTTGCACCAGTTCAGTGATGGGAACCTCAGCTACTGAGAACGATTTGCCTGAATGTGATGGTGACTAGCACGGGAATTACCTGCATTACCTTGTGCTGCACTGGCTGTTTGGGATTTGGGTGCCTCTTGAAGCGAATGTCTCTTGCTGGCGAGATGCTGCCATGTTTGTGCGTCTGTGTGAAAATAAGGAAGTTGGTTGGACTGAAAAGAAATGTCCCTGTGCTGTTTGAAGTGCACAAGTGTGTGAAGTACAGCGGCACAGGGGAGAGTGAGAGAGAACACCTGGGGGCCTACTCTGTCAAAAACCGCAAGCTGCATGGAAGATGGGATGGTATAGCTTACACACGAATAAGAAGCTGGAATTCTAATATCCGTTTAAACTCCAACTTTAGTCACAACTGGAAGTTATAATGAAACAAAAGAAGTTCCATGCAGAACTAATGAAGTCTGTACAGATAAATGGATCACAAAAATACCCATCTGAATCCTGCTGGACACCCCCTTCCCGCACGTCCTGGCCATATGGTATGGACAGAACATCAATCACCCCCTCCTCTGTTCACTTTCCTTCCTTTCTTCCTAAGTAGGTGGAAACCGGGGGCCAGCCCGATCCAGCACTGAGGCTGGAAGTGAGAGGCGCTCTCGGAGTAAGTGAGACTATCCAAGAGCAGGGGATAGAGCTGAGAGCCTTGCAGGAAAGCGGCACAGAAGTGCTCGGGCAGTGCGCTTTCTGCAGCTGCTTAGAAGCAGGCTTGGAATGTGAAAGCGGATTCTGACCTTCCAAACCTGCGAATCCGAATCAGCGCTGGCTGAGGGAGCAGCCTCTCTTATTCTGCACCACTGAAGGATTTATTTCATGGGCTTTGGAAGGTGGAAATCAGTTGCCACTGGAGGAAAGGTGTGCGATTCGCCAGCAGTTGCCGTGGTAAAGCCTAGGCTGGCGCATTAAATGCACTCAAGCGGCAGCGGAGGAGCCGCCGTGCAGAGGGCTCCGTGTGCATGGCCAGCCCGGACGGCAGGTCTCGCTGCTCAGCTGGGCTCGGCTCTCGGGGACTGCGGGAGGAAAGGTTCACTTCCGTCTGGCGGCAGGAACAAGAAGAAGAAGAAGAAGCCGGAGGATCTATTCTAATACAGACCCCCCCCCCCCTCGGGGGAGCGAGCCCGGATCTGGCGCCCTGAGCTCGCGGCGGCCTCCGACGACGAACAAAGAGGAGCCGGGGGCGACCCAAGGTAGGCGCGCACGAGGCTCGGCGCCCCCCACCCGAGAAGGCTGCACCTCGCTGCATTATTTCAGACGCCCTGGCCTCTCGTATTTTGGTTTCGTCTGTCTTTCCTTCCTGCGCGGGCAGCCCTGATCCTGGAGAGCTCGGGGCTTCTTGCTGGCCTGGGGGGGGGCACAGCTTTCCTGCCCCTGCAATGAATCCGTAAGCGTCTTTCTGTTGTAGCCGCCATTCATCCCCCTCCCCCCCCAGCTTCTCGGTGCGTAAGGCGCCCACGGGCGGGAAGGGGGAGGGCTGTTGTTTTATTAATGAAACCCTTTCCCGGCCAATCAGGAGCCGGCCCTCGGCGAGCAGCTGTGCTGTCACGCGGGGCCCAGATGGGCACCGAGAGGGCGCGAGCCCCCTCCCCGTCACCTCGCGCCGCTCCTTTGTGTCTCCCTCTCGGAGCGGTTTGCAAGGCGAGTGCATGCCCTGGCTGCTAATTTACACCTCCGGCTAGGGCGGGAAAAGCCTTGCAAAAAAAAAAAAATATGGAAGCTCGGTGTTGCCTGGGCGATATCTAATGGCAATAATTAGATTCATGACTTTATCATCATTCATTCTTCTGAACGAGGAATGAATGGGCGAGTAAGGCAAAATAATGAGCAATTATCTTTTTAAATACTCGTTACTGTGTGGCATTATGTAAGACTGTAAACTACGTTTCTCAAGGCCTCTTCTCTCCCCCCCCCCCCCCTCAAAGGCCATGATTAATCCATTTCATTTTTTAAACACTTCCCTGCCCCATTCCTCCAGGGAGTTTGATATTTTTCAAAACGGGGTTTGTGCGTTTGGGATAAAATTGTTCGGTTTTTTTATTTTTAATAATGAGTTTTCTCAGCTTCCTGTGTAAGTGGCCCAGTCCTGTGGCTAAATGACCCGAGGCGCCAGGAAGTCATTAAACAGCCGTACCAGATGTTCTCCTTCTCCATGGTACTGGTGAACATGGCAGGACACCGTGAAGGAACCCCCTGATTAGGGTTTGGCTTGAGTGCCAGAACAGATAGGGTTATAAAGGTTTGCAATGCCGCGGCTCTTGATGCATGGGCAGCTGCATTGGGTATGTACCCACATTAGGAGCTTCTTTAATGTGGGTGACTGATTACGTTTGAATCGCTCTTCTCTTTGTAGCACCCTTTGTTTGCAGGGGTTTAATGCTGGGGTTTTGTTCTAGGTGGCAGCTTTCAAGATTAGCTCAGCTTCTCTGGCCCATTGTTTCTCAAATCGGTTCTGGAGGACCCCTAGTCAGTCTCATTTTTCAGGATATGGTATTAATAATGAATATGAATGAGAGAGATTTGCATGCATTGCATCCATTACATGCAAATCTTTCTTATGAATATTCAGGATGGATATTCTGTAAACTGGTCTGACTGTGGGAGATGAGGTGGGGGATCTGGCTTGAGAGACATTGCTCTGGCCTAATCTGAGGTGCAGCCTAATGTAATGCAACTAATTGTTTAATGGAAACTAGAGCATGATCCTCCTAAAAAGGTCTGCAGAAAGTCTTATTTGCTCTTTCAGATAATAGAAGGACCAGGGGGCAATCCATGAAGTTAGCAAGTAGCACATTTAAGACTAATCGGAGAAAATTCTTTTTCACTCAACGCACAATAAAGCTCTGGAATTTGTTGCCAGAGGATGTGGTTAGTGTAGTTAGTGTAGCTGGGTTTAAAAAAGGATTGGATAAGTTCTTGGAGGAGAAGTCCATTAACGGCTATTAATCAAGTTTACTTAGGGAATAGCCACTGCTATTAATTGCATCAGTAGCATGGGATCTTCTTAATGTTTTGGCTACTTGCCAGGTGCTTGTGACTTGGATTGGCCACTGTTGGAAACAGGATGCTGGGCTTGATGGCATAAAAAGTTTGAGTGTGTGGTGGGTTTTATTAGTTAATGTAGATTAAAGCTCGGGGGGAGCACCAATTGCATTTTGTGAATGTTTACGCCTCTCACTGCACCTGCAGGTCTGCTGTGGGGTAATAGCAGATGGCTGTGGGGTAGGGGAAGGGGAATACCGCTGTGCTATGGTGGGATAGTATGGATTGGAAGGGTTGAGAGGGGGGAAATGTAGGGGCTGATATAGTGGTTAGGGGCTGCTATGGTGTGGGGGAGATTTCTGAAGAAGGGGGGTATAGAAGTGATCTAATTTAAATACAATATGTCACTGAATGTAAAATGCCTAAGTAATCCTTGTAAAAGACAAATCTGAGATTCAGGATTTGGGGGGCTTCCATTATACGTCTGCAAGAAACCCATTATAAAATACGGTGGGAGCACCTTTTGGCTTGGCCCAATTTCTCTTTTAGGTTCTTTGAGAAATATGCGGGAGTAGGGATTTTCATTTCGTAGGGATTTTGAATGTCTCATCAAGTAGTTATGCAGACCCTAACCTAAAGGAAGGTTTCTCGTGGTGAAATCTGAATCTGGAGGGGCAGTGTATTCCTTGATAAATGTATATGTCCCTAATACGAAGCAGGGTCCCTTTCTTTTTTTTTTTTTCTACTTTAGATGAGATCTTGAATCTGAAAGGGGAGGGTCATTTAATAATTGCTGGAGATTTCAGTTTGACCCTGTCACCACAGCTGGATAAGACAGAGAGGAATGGCTTGGGTACTAATAAGCACAGAGCTAACCTCAAACCATTAATGAAGAAATGGGATCCTATTGATGCTTGGAGGGAATCGCTCCCCTTCTGTAGGGAATTATTCATTTTATTCAAACCCTCATGATACTCACGTATTGCCTTTTTCTTCGTGGACAAGGCAGTGATTAATCGGGTTTCTCGTACTGATATTGGATTAATCACATGGTCTGACCAAGCCCTTATGTCGCTAGATTTATAGTTTAAGAAACCGGACACTGGAATAAGGTATTGGCAGATGACAACTTTTGCTCTCAGCAGAAGACATTAGAGATTACACTGGTAATAATGACATGAGGGACATGTTTAAAAGCCGTCATCCGCGGGAGCTTGATATCCAGGGCAGCTTTTAAAAAGCAAGAGAAAAAAGAGTTGAAAAAGAAGCTGCAAGTTGGACTGGCAGCTTTAGAAGTGCTCCATAAACAAACATTATGTTAAAATGCAGAGGGCTGGAGATGCCTTATGTTCCTTACAACTTGATAATATTACTTTACAACCAAACTTGGTTAATGAAGAGTGAAAGAGAGGAGCAACAAAGCTAGTAAGGCTTTTGGCTCACAAGTTAAAAAAAAAAAGTATATCTAAAAGCCAAATTACTAATATCAAAAGTAAGCATGGCTCTATTTTGATCTCCTCTGCTGATATTAGGCCAAGGTTTATGCAATTTTATGGTGAGCTATATGGTTCAGATCTTTCTGTAACAGTCAGATAGATCGTTACTCCATCTCCCAAGTATATCTGAAGAAGTAATTTTTTGATAAAGAAACGTCTTTTGAGCTTCTGCAGGTGATTAAAGCTCTGGGATTGGATGGCTTTCTGGCTCAGTGTTACAAAAGGTTTTCATCTGAATTGATGCCTTATTTATTTGGCAATGTTTAGTTCTCTTGGAATGGGCAATTCCTTAGTACCTGAGGAAAATGAAACAGGTATTACTATCCTGGCCAAACCTGGCCTGACCTGACTTTATGCGGGTCATATAGTCCTATATCGTTGCTTATCGTGGACCAAGACTGTAGCAAAAGTTCTGGCTGAACAGGGTAATGTCTAGGTTGGTACATCCTGATCAGGCCGGTTTTATTCCGGGCAGAATGGCGGCAGACAATATGCGTAAAATCATTAATCTCATCTGGTGGATGAGGAAGGCGCATATTCCCGCTGTTTTGCTTTTGGTGGATGCTGGGAAGACCTTCGCCATGGTGCATTGGCCCTTTTTTTATTTCGCACCTTGGATAAAATGAACTTTGGGTACATCAGCTTTATAGTAATCAGAGGGCTCGCGTTAAGGTTAATGGTACCTACTCTGACCTTTTCACAATACAGCGTGGAACTAGACAGGGAGGTCCACTATCTCCTCTCTTATTTGCTTTATTTTTGGAACCCCTGGTGATAAAAATACATAATTCAGTTAATATTTCTGCAGCTTCGCTAGGTAATGTTGATTACAAATTGGAAACCTCATTCACTGGTGGGGGCAGTTGATGAATTTGAGTGAATTCAGTAAAGTTTCTAGATTTAAACTAAATCTGGATAAGTCAGAACTGCTCGATCTTACTGTTCTGGTGGATCAGCTTTCTTAGTTTTAAAAAAAACCCAACAATTTTCTCTCGTATATAGGCTAATAAGAAAACTAAATATTTGGATCTTCATGTTAGTAATTGTTTGTTTAGATGAGCTGTATGAGTTGAATTATTCCCCATTGATAAAAAATATATTTCGTGATTTAGAGGCATGGTCGGAGTTCTTGTTGTCATGGTTGGGCAGGATTGCGACCATAAAAATGAACATTTTACTCTGGATATGCTATTTTTTTTTTGTCTCTTCCAATACACATTTGTATTGCTTTACTTAAAAAGTGGCAAAAACCTATTTTTGCTTTCATTTGAAAGTATAGGCCTCCCAGGGTTGCTAGGCGTGTAAACTTTAGGCCTAAATTGAGAGTTGGTTTTGGAAGTCTCCCATCTTAGTATTTTCTAGCTGCTCAAATGCATGCTATCTTAGACTGGAATAGAAAAGGTGAACAGAAATTGTGGGTGAAGCTGGAACAGGTTTGGCTGGTGATATGCCACTATGAGCAACAGATTGATTTCTTGTCTCCGACTATGGGTAACACTTTAAGTTTATGGAAGCAATGGCAGCAAATGGGTAAGAGACACTATTTCTTTAATTCGTCAATAAATTATAATAGTGACTTTCCAGCGGGTTTGAATCTACACTTTTTTTTAGAGATTGGGTGGAGAAAGGAATTCTAAGATTGGGACAGGTATGCGGGGAGGGGAAAAGTTAGATCAGACATTGAATGAAAGATATAATTTAGGGTGTAATGATATATTTCAATATTTACAAATCTGGCATTTTATGAAAGCAGAGAGAGCTGGGGAGGATCTTCTTTTAGGTAAGACACAGTTCGAGCATTGGTGCAACCATGCAGATAAAATGAAGGGTATGATAACCAATATATATGGCTTCCTCAATAAAGAGACCCTGGAAGAGAGGAGGTGCAGGGGAGATATGATACAGACTTTCAGATATCTGAAAGGTTTTACTGATGCACATTTGATAAACCTCCGTTGGAAAGAAATCAGTAGAACTAGGGGTCATGAAATGAAACTCCATGGAGGAAGACTCAGAACCAACGTCAGGAAATATTTCTTTACGGAGAGGGTGGTGGATGCCCTTTCGGAGGAGGTGGTGAAGACAAAAACAGTGAAAGACAAAGGGACATGGGATAAACACTGTGGATCCCTAAAGGCCAGAGGAAGGAAATGAGGAAAAGAGCGCATGGGGGTAACTTGCTGGTGTGCCGGTTACTACCCTTAACCTATAAGCCTGATACTTGTGATGTGACTGCAACATTGCTCTCTGCTTCAACAGCGACCGATAAAGGGGAATTGGACTCAGACAGAAACCACCAAGGGCCCTGTCTGTAACAGTTTGGGAAAATAAGTATTGGGGGGGGGGGGGGGGGTAACTGCAAGTCAGATGCCACCCCTTGATACCTTTATGGGGGAGACCCGTGTGGCACGGCTGGTGCTACCATAAGCTTGCTGGGCAGACTGGATGGACTATTTGGTCCTTTTCTGCCGTTATTTCTATGATGGATATCTTCGCACTAGTAGTTTTAATTTTATGATAGATTGTGAATATCATACCTTGATAGGTGTGGCTAAAAATATTACGCTGTCTCTCTTATCCCTATTTTCCTTATCTATGTACATTTGCGGATTGGTTTCTCTTACTTGACTGGGTTCATTGAGGATTTAGTTGGCTCTAGAGATTTTATTTGGCGTATGCTTGCTATCACTGTGTCACACCTGTTACCATATCGTGGGGAGTGAGATATTATAAAGGAATGTGAAAGGGCATATTAACATTCTTCATCTATGTATTTAAAAAGTGGATGCTCAATATTCTATACTTGGGCTTATACTCTTGTTTTTTGTTTTTTTTTGATTGGTGGTGGTGTAATAAAAATTACAATTTACAAAAAAAAGCACTACTCGTCTCCAACCAATAGGAAGGAGGGTGGATAGTGCTTGTTGGTGTGAGGCTGAAATGTGAGTCTTGGGGTCGTCACTCTGATTTTTCCTACCCAGAGATGGCCCTAGATTATAGGAATCCTTACAGACTAGAGATGGTTACAAAAAAACGCACTGATGCTACAGAAAAAAGTTGTTGAGTTTTAATGATAGGGGGATGTAGCAATGTTAGTTATTTTTTTTTCCTCCACTTAATTTTGACTACATTTGAGTCTGTGCATTAAGAACGGATGCATTTTGTTTGAATTAATTCTGTTGTCGTAGTAATGTCAGTTTTGTTGTCTTGTAGTAAGCAAAACAACCTTTTGCATGCAACTTCATGAAGATTTAACGTAAAATCTTGTAGATAATGTTATGTTTACTTGTTCCTGTTAATCATTCTTAGTAATTAATGCCTTCAGTTTGCATATTCACTGGAAGTATCAAAGAAAATACTTTTTGATTTGTGTTACATATGATTATATCTTAAACCTGTTGCTGTCATGTAGATTCACTTATATTGTTTTTGTTATATTTATCTCGTCTTAATTTGATAAGTACAATAATTGTTTTTAGCATTATGTCAGTGACTCAGGTTGTTGCAATTATATGTGTATATATATGATACATTTGTTTTCTGTATTAAATACGTTTATTACACAGAAATATATATACCGGGTAAATATATATGTGTATAAAAGTTAAAAAGAAATTCTTCAAAGTTTTATAATAGGAAATTATCTGAAGTACACACACACTACCTAAATTAATAAGTTGTTTTTATTATGCTGTCAGATAAAATTGGAGCATGAATCCTGTGTACCAGTGCCCAAGAATCAAGTTGCCAAGGAAAGATTCCCTTCCTAATTCTTACATTCTCTATGGAAAATTTAAATATTGACTTGAAAAATAGACTTAAGGTTCAGAACTTATGTTGTTGTAGTTTTAGAAGGAAATAAATAGCATGAAGATGTGAATCTTTTTTTATTTTATAGCAAATGCAAGAGATCTCTTTAAGGGCCTTTGCAAGTGTTGGCAGGAATCTGTGCAGAGTGCGAGTGAGCTCAGGCAGCGGGACAGAAGATCAAAGCATTGAGTTGTTGTGATAGAATATGGAAACGTTTTTTATTTGTTTAGTCCCAGTCCTCAGGGACCACCTGTTCAGCCAAGTTTTCAGGATATACACCACAAATATGCTTAATGTCAATTTGCTTAGGTGGAAGCGGTGTATTCATTGTGGATATCCTGAGAACTTGAGTGGCTCGGGGTTCCTGAGAAACTGGACTGGGAACCACTTGTTCATCATTTTGTGATTCTATATGTGCTATAAGTGTTATAAGCACCAATAAACATGACCTATTGAGCATATTTACTGGTACGCATTACACTTGCATCATATACAGAATCAATTAATCTGATTAGCTAATGTTGAAATGCAATGATCTATTGCTTTAGAATTTTTAACATCCCTTAAACCAGTGGTGCGCAAATTTAGTATTTGAGGGACTTTTTCTCCACACAGACCCCCACTCCAGCCAGTCAGGCTTTTGAGATATCCCTAACTAATATGCATGAGAGAGGTTTGAATGCACTGCCTTAGTTAAGGATGTCTGGTTGCAACTCATGAACTTAAACTATCAAACGGGAGCAAATTACTCCACAGAAGATGACTTTCAGAGTTGTTTGCCTCCATTGGTTTAATGATGCCTCTTTCTCTCTTGGGTTGTTGTCACTCTTGAGGAAGTAGACAATAAGAGGAACGATGTAAATAAGCCTGAGGAGTATTCATGTGCTTGTTGGCCAAGATTCAGTGCAAAGAAGTGCAGAGTCATGCGTTTAGGAAGCAGAAATCTGAGGGAGTAGTATGTGATGGGTGGTGAGAAGCTGATATGGCCCAGTCGGGTGAGAGACCTCAAAGTGATTATTTCTGATTTTCAAGGTTCCAGATCACTGCAACAGGGCGGTGACTGGAACTAGAGGAATAATTAGGGCACAAGGAGAAAGGTATAGCAGTAGAAAAATGGAGGTGTTAATGCTTCTCAACAGGTCATTGGTGAGACCTCATCTGGAGCGGACTCACAATGTCAGACCGGCCTGGGCATTCGCTGCCCAGGCCGGCCCAGGACATGTCACGTGGTCTGTCGAGCGTGGCTCTGTCACAGCCGTGCACGGCAGACCACGTAACTGGAGCGATTGGCCCACCGGGGGATGCCCGATCCCCCGATGGGCCAATCCGTCCCTGGTCCCAACCCCATTCTGCTAATTTCTCTACTGCTTTGGAAGAGCAAGGTCACCTGAAAGAGGGCATTACCTTGGTGTGGCAGGAAGTGATCCTTTTGCCCTTGCACCGAGGGTGTGTGTCCAGGGATGTGTTCTCAGGAGGGAAGGGTTAGCACTTCCATTGCGACTGGCGATTTGATCATTAGAAATATAGATAGCTGGGTGGCTTATGGATGTGAGAATCACTTGGCTACTTATCTGTCTGATACGAAGGGAACAGACCACATGAATCACCTAGATAGGATTTTAGAGAGTCCTAAAGAGGAGCTGGCTGTCATTGAGCATGTGGGTGTGAGCATCATAGGTGCAGAATGGAAGTTCTGAAAGCCAAATTTAGGCTTTTAGATAGGAATTGAAATTATTTTATTTATTATTTATACCAACATTCGATTTGAGATATCACATCGGTTTACATTCAGGTACTGTAGGTATTTCCCTATCCCCAGAGGGCTTACAATCTAAGTTTTGTACCTGAAATCTAAAACCTCCAGGTTTGCAATCTCCAGAAATGCTCCTCATGAGAGGTCTTGAACGAGTAGATGTGACTCGGTTATTTACACTTTCGACTAGGGGGCATTCCATGAAGTCAGCATGGGGCACATTTAAGACTAATCTGAGAAAATTCCTTTTCACTCAATGCACAATTAAGCTCTGGAATTTGTTGCCAGAGGATGTGGTTAGTGCAGTTAGTGTAGCTGGGTTCAAAAAATGTTTGCATAAGTTCTTGGGGGAGAAGTCCATTATCTGCTATTAATTAAGTTGACTTAGAAAATAGCCACTACTACTATTACTAGCAATGGTTACATGGAATAGACACTGGGGTAGATTTTCAAACCACGCGATTTGGCGTACTTTTGCTGGCGCATCAGGCGCAAGCAAAAGTACGCGGGATTTTAGTAGATACGCGCGTATCCGCTAAAATCCTGGATTGACGCGCGCAAGGCTATCGATTCCGTATAGCCGGCGCGTGCCGAGCCGCGCAGCCTACCCCCGTTCCCTCCGAGGCCGCTCTGAAATCGGAGCGGCCTCGGAGGGAATCCTCTAACACCCTCCCCTCCCCTTCCCCTCCCTTCCTCTACCTAACCCACCCCCCCCCACCTTTGTTGGGGGATTTACGCCTCCCAGAGGGAGAAGTAAATCCCCCCAGTGGGCCGCTGGTGCGCCGAGTCGCAACCCGGGGGCGGATCCGGAGGGCACGGCCACGCCCCCGGACCGCCCCGGGCCGTAACCACGCCCCCGGGCCCGCCCCCAAAACGCTGTGCGGATCGGGCCCGCCCCCGACATGCCCTCCTCGGAAAACCCCGGGACTTACGCGAGTCCCGGGGTCTGCGCGCGCGGCGCACCGGCGCGCAGAGCCCTGCTCGCCTAAATCCGGGCGGATTTAGGCGAGCAGGGCCCGCCCCCGACATGCCCTCCTCGGAAAACCCCGGGACTTACGCGAGTCCCGGGGTCTGCGCGCGTGGCGCACCAGCGCGCAGGGCCCTGCTCGCCTAAATCCGCCGGATTTAGGCGAGCAGGGCCCGCCCCCGACATGCCCTCCTCGGAAAACCCCGGGACTTACGCGAGTCCCGGGGTCTGCGCGCGTGGCGCACCGGCGCGCAGGGCCCTGCTCGCCTAAATCCGCCGGATTTAGGCGGTTTTAGGCGAGCAGGGCTCTGAAAATCCGCCCCTTAGTGTTTGGGTAATTGCCAGGTTCTTATGGCCTGGATTGGCCACTGTTGGAAACAGGATGCTGGGCTTGATGTATGGCATGTTCTTATGTTCTTATAGTTACCAGAAGTAGCAAGGCTGTTACCTGTCCATCCAGCCCTCCAGGTCTCTGTGGCTTTCCTGGATTTTGCCCAGCCAGTAAATGAACCTGGGTGGCATCGACTGCGTTGGTTTCTGGTTCAGAGAGAGAGAGAATAAAAGTTAGCTCACATTTCTGTGGCTATTGTTAGTCTTTGGTGCTATGCTAACAAGGTCCCAGACGTGGTGATCCACTCCAGATCCAGCAGACTCAAGTCCAGGGCTCCTACACCTGGAAACAGTCCTGGATCATCCTGGCACAGTACCATAGCCCAAATTAACACCAGAGGTGTGAGTTAGTGCCTTGGTGAAAGGTGGAGAAAAGTTGTGATATAATCAGGGATAGTTAACGTTGCTTTTTGATTGGCTAATAGTGTTTAATATAATTTTTGTACTGAGACTACAACCTAGGGTGACATGATACTGTCTGGCAAATCACAATGTGATTTTTGTCAGTCACTTTATGAATGTAATTAACCTAACATGTCTTTTCTGCTAGCTTCTCATGATTGATTTTTCTTTTAATTTAATTTGCAGAGGAAATTATAATTTATAATCTAGATTTACATCTAGAGTGCCTCCCATATAAACAGGATCCTGTGTAAAAATGATTTGATTACAACTGGGGTGACCAACTCCAGTCCTCTAGAACCACAAAGAAGCCCAATTTTCAGAATATCCATAATGATTATGCATGAGAGAGATTTGCCTGCTCTGTCTCTTGCATATTCATTATGGAAATCCTGGACACCAGAGCTGTTGTGGTTCTGGAGGACTGGAGTTGGCCACCCCCTCCTGGATTGCAGTAGCACTTGGTGGCCAGGTGGAGCACTGGGTTCCATTACCAGGTCAGGTTTTCCAGTCCCTGAACTGGGAGGAGGGCGTCCCAGTCATCGCACAGCATTGATACCTAATGGCTAGATTTAGGTCCCACGGTCCACGGAAGGAGCCCTGGTGCTGACCTCCACTGCAGTGACCAGGCCAGACGAGTTGGTAGGGGGTGTAAAACGGCGGGGGGAGGGGACTCTCTGGATGGCTGCTAGTGAAGGCTCTCATGGTGCCAAAAGCTGGAGGGAACTGCTGTGCTCCCTAACCCCCTCCCCCCAAACCCGAATGGTTCTGCAGTGCAATAATCACCAAACAAGAGGCAAAAATGGCATTTATTTGTCACTCTGCTAAAGTTGTGACATCAGATTTGGCAGGGAAGCTCCTTAGACCTGAAGAAAATACAAATCAATAGTAAATGGCTCCTTTCAATGAAATTATTATTCAACCAAAGAAGTCCAGAACAGTATTCACCCTTCCTTTAACTGTGCCTGTCGAGGTTTACTCATGACTGGGGAAAACCTAAGCTCAGAACAAAACGAGGAGCCCCTCCAGCTCCTCGCCAGCCTTCCCTCTGCTGGCCCCGTCGCGGTAGAGTGCGATGGGATCCTCGCGCTGGCCTCGGCTTCGCTTCTGCTTTCCAGTCCCTCGGCAGAAGTGGCTTCTCCCGGCAACGTCCCATCTCTCCTGGGTGTTTGGCCAGCGCACGGCAGCTGCTCCTGGCGTGGTTACAGGTTCCTCCCTCTTGCAGAGGGCTGGGAATTGAGCAGGTGCCTCTCCTCTCTAGGCCAGGGCTCGCTCACAGCCACTGTGCTCGCTTTCTGAACTCCTAAGCCGCCCCCCTGGACACAGCACCCTGCAGCAGGCTAGGGAGCTTGCAGGATGACTGCAAGGAGCTCGCTGAGCACCCATCTTCCACGCCTCTGAGCAGACGAGAGATACTTTGCAGCCTGGCCAGCCTAAGACTCCGAGAAGCCATTCTTCCCCTTGTTTTGCTTTATTTTTCTGTGTATAGTTGCTTTTGTCCCAGTATTTTTCTCCTGCTGCTTTTTTTGTGCTTCCAGCTCCTTCAAACCAGCCTTCAGTTGCAAATTCCCGGGTGTTTTTCCCTATTTTTATAACCTTTCCCAGGTCCAGCCATTGCTGTGACTGCTCTTGGCCACAAATCGCATCCCCCCCCCCTTCTGAAACCCGGTACCCGTGCACACTGAGGCCGGCCACTGAGCGGCGGGATGAGAGTTTCCCGCCAGGGGACGCGAGCCCTGCCTCCGCAGCATCCCCCCGGCACAGCTGGCCCGGGCAGCGAGAGCCGGGCCTTGAATCGCACCCGGGTCTCGCACACGTTCCGTGCAAAGGTTGGCAGTAATTCATGCCAGCACCCATAAAATGTCCGGCCTCCAGGGAGCAGGGTGCTACTGCAGCATTGACCCCTGGTGGCTGTAGCCGAGGGGAGGCAGCTCGTAAAGCCCAGACAAGTCATTCTGGAGGAAAGGGAGAGCAAAATGCAAGACAAGTCGTCCTGTAATGCTTTGATATTTATAGATAGACAGAGAATGGGAGAAAAGCCTTAGTGAATCGGACCTCAAGTTCTCTGCAGGACTGGATCCACCATTCCTCTCGCTGTTTCTACTTGACTGGAAAGTGGTTGACCTTAGGGCTATCAGGGACTTGTCCTCATTCGTGTTTCTATAGGAACAGTCTGTATAATTATCAATTATTTTCCACTCTCTAATTCACTATACCATGAAGGGGGGGCATACAGGAGAAAACCCTAGAACACTTTAAAGGACTGGGTGCAGAGATCTGGCCCAATCTACCTTAAACCCAATACAGCAGGGAATCCTGGTCCAGGTGGAGGTATCGATGAGAGGAATATAACTAGCCAGACCCAGGGGAAAGAAGGAAGCCTGGAGAAAGAGAGCACTTCTGAACTGTAAATTAGATTACTGCATTTGTTTTTGTGAACTGTGAAGGAAAGCAGAGCTGCTTTGTTTTGGGGGTTTTTTTTAGCATTAATAAGGACATTTTATGAGAGAGTTGCCAGATTCCAGCCTGAATCTGTTCTCTGGCTACACCAGTACCGCTCACGGTGTCCACCACTACTTTGTATAGAAGGGTTTGGCGTGGAGATATTCAGAACTGTATTCGCCCCACTGCACATCCACTCTGATGGAGAGCAGGGCTCTGTTGCTTGCATACTGAACGTCACTTTGCATCAGGAGAGACTGCTGCGGTTGCAGGGCGCAGGGCTTTTACCTCCAGGTCGGGTGGAAGGAGTGCAGTCGAGGCCTGCAGCTTCTCAGAAGGCAGTTGCGAGACGCCAGTAAGTAAATCCCACTGTCCATCCGCTTTTTGAGTAGTGTGCTCGGCAATCATTATTGACTTAGCAGCACTCAACATTTTAGTTGTGTTTATTGATTGAATAGTAAGCTGACAAGTGTCAACCTAAGCCAAAAACCCCTAGCCATGAATTTCACAGGTTTGCACAGCGTTACTAATAAATCTGGTTCTGTGTGTTTCAGAGGGCTGTGCTCAGTGCATTAGTTTATAAAGTATGTTGAAGTAGCACAGCCTTGGGACTTCTGAAGAGTGAACATCACACAGGGCATCTATTCTTTTAATTCTGAAACAAACTCAATAAATATTATGCTCCTTGGAACAGATGAAGCCCCCGGTGACTTGCACTAAAAAGTCCATGACAAACTATCCCAATCGATAATATGTTCTGGTTTCAAAGTTTAATAGTAGCCACATTATTAATTAAAAAAAAAAAGATACAGCAGATGCAGTGAGGAAAGAGATGAATGGCGGTGCTTTTCAGGAACTAGGAGGTGAATTATGGGCTTCACAATGCTCTGCCATTTACATAGAAGCATAGCCGATGAAATCAACCCAGTTCTCGGGACATACCCAGTCACGCGAGAAACCAGCATGCACTGCCTCCACTGTATGCATATCTAGCTCATGAATATTCATTATGGATATCCTGAAAACCGAAGTAGCTGAGTATGTTAGGAGGACTGGGTTGAGAATCGCTGAGAGAGAAGATTTATTGAAAGCTCCAATGACTAAACCACATCCCATCAACAAAACACACATGCACTCTCCGGCATCTGGATCCTGGGCCAATATTAGCTGGAAGAGACCTGTGGGAAAACTGCCGCAGGTGACCCTAGCGCTGTGGGTTCTGCATGGGCCCACATTGCCCCTTCGTACAGCTGTAGAAACGGTGAGGAACGGTGCCGTGGATTCCCAGGCTAGGATGGCTGGTCTTCTTTGACGATGTTGCCCTCACATTGAGGTATGAAATTTAGGTTGTTCTTTGAAATCTACCCTAGAAATTTCTGCTTCAGGCTGAGCTTTGACCTCTAGGAAAGGCAGTGTGCGAGTTTCTTGTCGAGTACAGTCGCATCCTCTGGCCCTTTTCATCCAACGTGCAGAATGTAGCACCAGCAGCATCTCCTGTCATTGGTGTGGTCTTTCATTTTTTTTCACGAGTCTCTACGGATAAGGTTCTTGCAGAAGACAATGACCTTGAACGGTGCCACTTCTTCTATCACTGTCCTTGAATGGTGAAGGCTCCGGACCCACTACAGCTCTCCAAGATTTCTGGACTTGCAGCCTGTGGATATCTGCACGTTTTACCATGCAAATGAGAGAGGCTGAAGGCGTTCTCTGTGTGTGTGGAAACCCCACGTGAGAGCCTGCATGGGGTAAAGAGCAATGTGCCACATGGCACTGGATATTCAGACTGGTGATATATCGCAGCCTGGGGATTGAAAGACCAGACGTTTAGATGGGTAAATGAAAATATTTGTGTGTGTCTGTGTTTTTTTTTATTGTGTATTGGGCAGCATGTGAGCTTGATGTTTGCCTAAGGATATTTTCCTTCTCTCTGTATAAGAATGATTGGTACTAAAAGGTTTTAAACCTCATCTGAATGATGCTGCCCTCTTTGGCAGAAGTGAGACTGGGAGGTCCAGGGAACATGTGCTGGGGGGGGGGGGACGATCTGTGACCCATTCTTATGCTAATGAGACTGGGCGTTCAGGCACCACCTGCTGTCCCACGGGTCCGGGGCTTTATTAATGTCAGGCCATCCAGAACAGCGGCACAAGCCCCACCTGTCCCTTTACGTCCGATCAGAACTCTAATGAGACGGACGCCAAGAAAGTTGTCCCTTTTAATAACGCGCGCTCAATACGGATGAACCCAACGCACAAAACACAGCGGATAACCTGCAGGGCTGCAAGCCCTCCATTCCCTCCCCCCCGGTCCCCCACCAGCTTTCTTGGGCTGTGAACCGCTTGTACTGTCATCGGCCTTAGCAGGAAAGCAGCCACACAGTGTTAATGTTAATTTAAGCTAAAATAAAGCGAGGCAGAGGGTAAGATCAAGGAGCATGCGTAGAACGGACGGCAGATAAAAGGTTCTGAAAATGACCACCTTCGGTCAGGTAAGGACCTGAGAACGATAGCCCTTCCAGGACCACCCAGTGGGTCCTCCAGGTAATTGAAATCTCCTAAATTTATTTATTTGCTTTTGGGGTTCTGTGCCTTTTTTTTTTCTAGTTTTTTTTATGGTAAAATGTCATGGGGTAATTTTCAAAAGGATTTACACAATTAAAACTGGATTTTATGTGTGAAATTGCATTTTTACACACACACGTGTGCTTATGAAAAATGCTGTGAGAGATGCTATTGACAGTAGATTTTACAAGTGTAAGTGCAGTTTAGCATAAGTGAGCTTTTGAAAATTGCTTCAGTAGTCTGTTACTTTTATGCACGTTTTGAAAATTACCCCCACAGTGTGCACAAAACGAGCCCATTCGGAGACCAGAAGGCGTCTCACTTATAAGCCAGGATATGTTGGGTACGATCTCTCAAATGTACTGCTAGTGCGTGCCTCATTACTTACTTTCTGCCAAAATGAGCTCCCTTCTAAAGTTCATAAGATGTAATAGGCAAAGGCAACCTGTTAAGGTGCACTGCTTGGATGGTATTTCTCTCTTTCAGTTTTTGCCTGCTCTCTTTGTGAACAGTCTTGATTTAAATATAAGGTTTGCGGCATAAAAATAGCAGTACATAATCTCCTTTTTTTTTCTTTATCTTTAGAGTTCCATGTAATTGTCTCGCTTCTTAGTTTTTCATTAGCTTCCTAGGATCTTGCCTTCACCTGCATTATTGCTACCACCGTTATCGCTTGTGCTGAATGTAAAGGTGGGCATCTTTTTGTTCTGGGTGTTGTGTGGCCTGTATAAATCTTTCTTTTTCCATCCTTTTTTATACTTCAATAGTAGCAGTTGTCTTGAAACATAGAAATGACGGCAGGAGGAGGAGGAGATGGCGAGGATCCTAGATGACGATTTTGGGGAGACGGGCGTGAACGTCTCTCTTACCTGTGGGTGTTTAATCTTTTGCAAATGCCGCATTCAGCCCGCAATAGAAGGGCTAGGGAGCGTATGGCTTCGGAGCCTCTCTTGACCCTTCCTGTGGTGGGTCCCATGGACGCCCACGTCCGCTGGGATGCAGGAACTCTGGTAGTGAGTTCGCTGGCCGTGTCTCGGGGGGGAAAGAGGAGCCCGAGCATGGCCTTGAACCATCAATATCTTTGTCACCAGAGGAGAGGTTTCCTCCTGTAAACCCCGCTGAGAGACGTGCCTGCCAGCCGCGAGGAGAAACGGAGGCGCTAGAGATCAGCACCTTGCGGGAACCTCTGCCGGAGCTCGCGTTGGTGGGGGAAGGAATCTCAGCACATTTACGAACCTGCCGGGCAATAGGAAAAGTTTCAGCAGGAGAGGAACGGCAGCAGATAAAGGAGAGCTCGATTTGAACACTCACCTGCTTTGTACCGAGAGCTGGTAAGACCCCAAGTATTTTCCCTTGAATCGATCTGGGAGGTGATTCAAGGTTAAATATTGCCTCTCAAGTATCTAATATTACAACTACAGCGAAAGAGCTGGATAATCGCTTGAAGGCAGCTGAACAGGAACTAGATGGATGTAAGCAACAATTTCAAACCTTTGAAATTAAAGTGGACTGTGCTACAAATATTCAACAGGTATTGATAAAAGAAAATCAAATCCTTCAATCTAAAGCTGAACATGTGGAGAATCAATTGTGAGCCAAAACCGTAAGGTGTATTAATTTTCTGAAACTTCCTTATACCGCAGCTAAAGTAATTTGGAGAAGGTATATGATTGACGTACTAAAAATCACGGAGGCTATGCTCCCAATAATTTCAAAGGCACATTATATTTCCCTTTTGAAGAAAGGTCAAGCTGATACCAATAACTTTCAAGAATTAACATCAAGAGATTCACCTAAACTGGATATTTCCGCAGTCCTGGATCAGCCTGATGAGAGCTTAGCGATATCGTCAACGTTGGTGGTTACCTTTTTACATGAGGCTGATAGGGAATGGGTCTTTAAATGGTACTTTGTGCATCGTACAGAGTTGTTTTTGAATCATAAGATACCAAGAAAGTCCGTAAGCTGTAACTAAAGACCTCTCATTGAATTATATTGTATCCCATTAATTGCATTTTTTTTCTTTTGAAGAAATATTTCCTAGGGTTGGGTAAATCTTGGATCCTTATAGTGGGCTTGTTGCATACTTTGTAACATTGAATATGTATTTCCTGGGATATTAGGGATAATTACGTATAAATTATGTTGTTGTTCGCATATGTAAATTTTTCTTTATCTATTGTAAAATGTTGCAAAACGCACGTATTTCCTTTCAAGTTAATACTTGATAAAGTCTGTAAAATGAATATATATTAAAAAAAATAAAGTGACGGCAGAAAAAGACCAAGGGTCCATCCAGTCTGCCCAGCAAGCTCATGGAAGTTTCTGCCGCGCCATACAAGTCACCCCCACACTTATCAGTTTCCCAGACTGTCAAAGTCGGGGTCCTTGTTGCCTGCAGTTTGAGTCCAATTCCCCGTTACCTTTTGCCTTAGAAGCAGAGAGCAATGTTAGATTTGCATCAAGAGGTGCAGGCTTATTGGTTAAGGGTAGTAACAGCTTCAACGGCAAGTTACCCCTATATTTGTTTTCCCAGACCGCCAAATTCTATATCTTTATTGCTTGCTGACTGAATCTAATTCCCCTTTTCCTATTTCCCCCCTGCCGTTGAAGCAGAGATCAATGATGGCATCGCATCGACAGTCTGAAGGCTTATAGGGGAAGTGTAGTCACCGCCACACCAGCAAGTTACCGCCATGTGCTCTTTTCTTCATTTCTGTCCAAGTGCGTCACATCTAGCGCTCTCCTTTGATCCAACTTTGTGTCACCCAATCAGAGAAATTGATCAGATTTATTTCTGGTAAAACCCTGCTGCCTTGGATCCTGCAACCCATTGCGCTCTCCTCCTTTTTAGCAGCGATTCCGTTAGTTTGCTCACCACAGAGCTCAGACTAAGTGGCCTGGACTTCCCAGCCTCCTCCTTACTTTTACTTTTATGAATAGGAACCATATTTGCCCTTTTCAAGTCCTCTGGGACTATTCCAGACTCTAAAGAAGCATTGAAATGGTCGCCCAGCGGAGCTGTCAGGACATCTCTAAGTAGCCTCTGATGTTTCCCATCCGGCTCCATCGTCTTATCCACTTTAAATGTAGTTAAGCGCCTCATGAACTCACTGTTCTGAAAATCCATTAAGGTTTCCTTACTTCCAATCATATTTGTTTTTATGTGGTCCTGCTCTAGGCCCTTCCACGGGGCCGGATTTTAAAAACCCCACGCGTGCCGGGCTTATTTTAGCAAGGCCCGGCCACATGCGTAAAGCCCCGGGACGCGAGTAAGTCCTGGGGCTTCGAAAAAGAGGAGGGGGCGGGGTCAGTGGCTCCTGGCACAGCGGCCATTTGCATGCCGGCAGGTATGATAAAGGTCGGGGGGGGGGGGGGGAAGGGGAAGGGAGGTTAGGTTAGGGGGTTGGGAAGTTCCCTCCAAAATCGGAGCGGCCTGGGAGGGAACAGGGGAAGGCCGCGGGTGTCGGTGCGCGCAGGTTGCACAATTGTGCACCCCCCTTGCGCGCGCTGACCCCTGATTTTATAACCTGCGTGCACCTGCGTGCGCATGTTATAAAATCAGGCGTCCATAGGTATTAAAATCTACCCCACACTGAACACCAGACAGAAATATTTGTTAAGCAGTTTTGCTGCGACGATTGCTTATCGCAGAGCTTTCCAAACTTTTCATGTTGGTGACACACTTTTTAGACAAACATAATTTCGTGACACAGTAATTCAGTCTACCAGCAAACCAGAAGTTAAAGGTTAAACGAACAAAATGTATTTCAACAATTTATGTATGTTTCCTTAAATATATACATAAATAAAATGTTTCACAACACAACCTATCTCATAATAAATATTTGCAGGCTTCCACTTCCTCCATGCTGATCTCGTACATTGTGAGATCGGCATAGAGAAAGTGCTACTCTTGCACACTCCCAAAGATTACATGTGCCAATCACTAAAAAGTAATTTTTTTTTTTTACCTTTGCTGTCTGATCTTAGTTTTCTAATCGGTTGGTCACAGGCTTTTTTTTCCACCTTTCCTTTCTTGTTTTTTTGCCAATTCCTTTTACAGGGTCTTTTTTTCTATTTCTTTTCTCTCCATCTGTCTTCCCTCAAACACACAATCAGGTTCTCATTCTCACACGCTATCTCACACATTCTCACACACACAGGCTCTCACTCACATGCAATCTCACACATCCACAGCTCTCACTCTCACATGCCTCTCTCTCATACATACATACATAAGAACATAAGAAAATGCCATACTGGGTCAGACCAAGGGTCCATCAAGCCCAGCATCCTGTTTCCAACAGTGGCCAATCCAGGCCATAAGAACCTGGCAAGTACCCAAAAACTAAGTCTATTCCATGTAACCATTGCTAATGGCAGTCTCTCTCGTGCACATGCTGTCTCACTCTCACACACACAGGCTCTCTCACTCCTACATGCTCTCTTGCTCAAGCACAGGCTCTCACTGGCACATGCTGTCCCTCTGCATGGGTTGCCGAAGGATGGGCTCTTCAGAGGCCCTGATCTTCCCTGGCCGTGACATGGGATCTGCAGCGGCCCTGCTATCGGGTTTCCTCCTCTTCTCGGGCCGTCGCGACGTGGGATCCGCAACGGCCCATTAATGCTGCTCTTCTTCTGGTCGCAGCAGATGCTCCTCCTCCTTCCTGCCCACGTGGCTCCGGCAACGTTTTTCTTCCAGGGCTGCACAGGCAGGAAGGAGGAGGAGTGAACGTGACCCTTTTCTTCGGGCCGTGGTGATGTAAGCTCCACCACGGCCCGCCGATCTTCCTGCAATAGTTCCCTGCTTCCGCCGGCCCTGTGGACCGGGCGACACACCTCCACACTACAGGCGACACACTAATGTGTCCCGACACACACTTTGGAAAGCTCTGGCTTATCGGAACAACACTGAGTACTGAAGTTTCTCAGATGTCATGAGGATGACTTTTGGCTTGGACAAATGTTCAAAGGTGACCTTCCTGAGAGGAAAACCTCTCTCTCTGACTGAAGTCTGCAGTGTGAAGAACTGGAGCAGGAAAGTGTACATAAATATTTAGGAAAAGAAGAAAGTGGGAACATTTAGGCCCACATTACTTAGAGAAAAGATCAAAAAAGAGTTCTGCAGGACCCTGAAATTGATATTGAAAAGTACTTTATCAGCACAGAATAAGATGCAAGTTGTTAATCAGCTTGCGCTTCCTGCACACTCAGACAGCTTTGGAATAGTAGATGGGGCCCATAGAGATCTTGAAAAATTAGATGTAAAAAGAAGAAAGCTTCTCCCTGCCCATCCAGTAATGTGTAAGAACCAGTGAATGCTGAGACTGTATATTCTTAGAGCTGAAAACGGGATGGGTCTTTCAGATCACACTCACTCACTCACTCACACACACACACACACACACACACATGCACACACATACACACACACAGAGCTACCATCCTAGGGGGCCGATGCAATACAGAGAGCGGCAAGCAGGTGCTGAAAGGTCAGCGCCCGATTTCCTAATGCACGCATGGCGCCAGCAAGGGGGAGCCATGCAATACCCAAATTAGGGGGTCGCGCCAGCAAGGAGGCGCTAGGGTCACTTTCACGACCTTAGCGCCTCCTTGCTAACGCGATCCCGCCAAGTTTTTGTTTTTTTTTTTATTTTTTACGTAAGAGAAGAAGTACAGAAAAGCTGTTTTTTTTTCTGCTTTTCTGTACTTCTTTTCAATGCACTCAGCTATTAACGCCTGCTCCAGGCAGGCGTTAATAGCTGAGCGATAAATGTGCGTCTGAGATGCACATTATATTATGTTATAATTATATTATATAATTATATATTTATATTATATTCATATATTTATAATTATATATTATAATACATATACACACCCCCCTCACACACACTCATCCCCTCATACAGGGCCCTCTCTCTTTCATACACTCTCTCACATACATCCTCACACCAGCTAGCTATGTCTCTCTCTCACGCACCCCTTCACACAGGCTCTGTCTCACACATACACAATCCCTTCACACAGGCTAGCACCCTCACATACACACGAGCTCCCAATCTCTCACACACACATACATACACACTCCTTCACAATCTCCTCATATAGGCTTCCCTCTTTCTGAAACCCACACTCATCCCCCCCACCTCCCATGCTGTCTCACCCTCCCCTCCCCTCATATAGGCTCCCTCTCTGAAACCCACACTCAAGCAACCCTGTACCCTCCCCTTACCAACCATGCTCTCTCTCACCTTCCACACACACCCTCCCCTCTCTCACTGGCATCCCCCTACCCCCTTACCTTCCATGCTCTCCCACATCCTCCTGCTCTCTCTCTCTCTCACCCTCCCCTCCCCGCTTTCTCACACACACATACACACACACACACATTCTCACCTGCATGCCATGAAGATGAAGGCCCGGGCGTGCTCCGTTCGCGGCATGCCTTGGTCTCCTCTGCTATTTTCTGCGCAGAATTTGGCAATTCTGTGCAGGGGGGAATTCTGCATAAATTCTGCGCTCCACAGTAGCGCAGAATTCCCCCAGGACTCTAAGGAGAAAAATACAAAAATGACTGCTGATAGAAGTGTCAGGCACATTATAAGTATTAAGAAGGGCATTTTCAGTAAATTTGCGAGATTGAGATCATTCCCTGGTTTATGAATGAGGTTCATTCCTGTCAAGGTATGTGCAAAACAAACCCATTTGGAGAAACTGCCCCCTGAGGAAACGTTTGTGAGCCCTTCCCCCAGGATAGTATGTTTTGGCACAATTTCTACTGAAAACACGATTAGGTCCTAATCTAAACTCTGATAGAAGAAGAAAGGACTTCCTGTTATGCGCTGAGCTGAGAAGGTGCCACGCGGCTGAGCTCCGCTGATAATTCCTTCCAAAGCATATTTTGGCCACATTGTCCAGCTGAGCTTGCTTGAATGAGTCCTTAGTTAAACGATCGATTCCAGAACATTGGGCTGAGCGAGGATTACAAGAAAGATGCGGTCCTGCCGGCTAATGCCGCTGAGCCTGCCTCCGATGAAGAGGCTGAGATCTCCGATTTGGAAGCTGTGAACGATAAAATTGGTGAAAGTTTTTGACGCAAAAATCCTTGGAAAAACTAGACTCGAGCCGGGGGGTTATTGTTGATAAAGTAGCCCAATTAGAGGGGGCGGTGGAAGATAATTCTCCCCATTTAGATGAGGTGGCAATGTGGGTGTCCGACCTTGAAGATCCCCTGACAGCTTCTTGAGCTAAAATTGACAACATAAAACTGCTCTTGATGAAGTGGATGATCTTTAGATTCGGTCGCAAAGAAATATATTTGGATTCTTGGATTATAACCTGAAGAAAACAAAGGTCTTGATCCTGTCTTTTTCTTCTCAAAATGGCTGCCAGAGCTGTTAAATATCAGATGCCAAAATGGCGTTATGAAAGTCAACAGGGATACTTGTGCTTTGGCGCCAGAACCAGCAACAGGAAATAGACCATGAGTAGTTATTAGGAGACTTCATAATTTTGCTGATAAACCACATATTTTGAAAGCTGCAAGGCGAAATAACTGAGCTGTGTTATAAGGGGAACAAAATCATGATATTTAAGGAATTTTTCAGATGAGCTCCAAAAACGATGGCAGGGATTTGGGAAAGAAAAAAAAAAAAAAAGAGCTTCAATCTCTTGGAATCAAGTAGGCCCTGATTTATCCTGCAAAGCTTAGTTGTGATGATGGATGGCAAGGTCGTTATATGCCCGGACGTTCAGACAGCAGAAAGAATGGTTGTGAATATTAAGGGCAGCAGATTGAGGTTTTTGTGCAGTAAGTAGTTGACCTGAATATGAGTGGAAGCGGCTGCTCAACTAAACAGTGAAATATGGAAGTCCTATTTGGGAGCAAGTTTTTTTTTGTTTTTCTTGTTTTTGGAACTACAGCATGGAAATGCACAAAATACGAAAATACATTTTTCTTTTGGTCTTTCTGGGCTACGGGTGAGCAGTTGCGATTGGTCCTGGAATTTTTTATGTATTTATTTTTTTTAATTTTTCCAGAAGACTGCAGAAGTTTGTTGTTCAGTGGAAGGTATTTGAGTGTTTTTTTACAGTAAGCGGATTCTCGGTTCTTATTTGGAAATTGACACTTGCTTTACATTTTTCGATCTGAACTTGGATGAGAAGGCCTTGTCTGAAGGTGATATCCTTTCTCCATACTTCATCAAGCCTTGGATCTCCTTCAGTTCTGCAATCCTTGTCAATGCTACTTTGGAGGCTTGGTGTGACTTTGCTAATTTAGTACTTTGGACTGAGGTTTATTTTTGCTGTCATGCTTTACTGCTGATCTGTCACAGTTTATTCAGCAGTGGTCGATTTTCTTTTGTAGGGGGAGGGAATTGCTTTATGTATACAGTTTACATGTTTAGGTATAATTTATTTTTTCTTATTTTTAATTGTGGTTGTTGATAGAAGGAATATGAAGTGCTATAAATGTATGTCGAAATGAATGCGTAACGGGGTGGGAGGGAGTGGGTGTTTGGGCTAATGTTTGATTGAGGGAGGGTTTTAGCTGGCTGCTCTCCCTGTTCCCAAAGTTGTTCCCAACAGACGGCCCATAGGAGTTTGTTGTTGGGAATGTCCAAATTGGGTTTTCCAGGTTCCTTACTGATTGGTGCTTTTCCCTGATAGGTTTGGTTTGCATTTGGATTGGGGATATTTATGGTGGTGAGTCAGTAAGTTTAAGAAAGGTAGGGTTGAAAATAAAAAATGCATTCTTTCCTCATTTTGTTTATTTGTTTTTATGTATAAGTTCATTGGGGGGTCTCTCACATGTTCTGTACTGGGGGGAAAAAATTGGCTGGGATGTATTCGGATGATTGTTGAATTGTTGCTTGTTCTTTTTACCTTGCCATAATAAAGAAATTTAAAAAAAAAAAAAAAATGCATTCTTAACAGCTGGAATGAGGAAGGACGCAGTTCACCATGTACGGTCCATTTGGTGTGGGTGCAAAAAAGTAGCAGGGGTATGTGGAAGGGGTGGCTGTGAAATTAGCACCTAAAGTGCTTTATTATAACTTTTTTTTTGGTTAGTAAATGGGTACCCAGATTAATATTTTGTCCCTATGTGTTCAAGGTATATCCTCCCCTATTAAGAGGAAAAGAATTCTTCAATATGCTAGAAGACACAAAGCGCAAATTGTGCTCTTGCAAGAGACACATCTTTCACAAGCAGAGCATGGACATTTGAAATATGGCTGCATGGGTCAGCAGTACTCAGTTACATATAATTCACGCAGTCTTGGTGTATGCACACTTATTGGTAAGCATCTTTCCTTAGTAGTTAAGCAATGTATTCCTGATCCTGATGGGAGATTTGTCATATTAAATTGCTCTTTGAATCCATTTTCATTCACTTTGGTTAATATTTACGGTCCCAATTCATATGGAAGTGATTTTTACACTCGATTGAGAGACAGACTGCTAGAATTGGAACCCATCGCATTGATACTGGGAGGGACTAGAACTGGTGTTAAGATCCTGGATTAGATAGAATTTCTGTGTTTTAAGATGGGTACCAGGTTAAATTCCGGTTATCAAGGTCTGGTGCCCATGTTCAAACTAGTGGATATTTGGAGAAAATGCAGCCCTACTCTCATAGACACAAGGCATATAGTAGACTTGATTACTTCTTGTGCAAAGCTGATGTGAGTGCATTGGTGGCTCAAGCTGACATATTGTCTAGCACAGTGGTTCCCAAACATTTTGTATCGTGGCACACCTGGCTTTGGGCTCACTTCATCATGGCACACCAGCACTTTCCCTGTCTCCTTCCCCCCCCATCTCCCAACCCCTCATCACCATCTTTTCTCCTCCTTCTCTCTCCTTTCACTCCACTTCACTCCTCATCTTCTCTCCACTACCCTTGGCATCATATCTTTCTTTCCCTCTCCCCCCACCCCCAATCACCTCTGGTATCAACTTCTTCTCCTGTCCTGTCCATAATACATTATGTAACATAGCGTATTCTAGTCATAAGCACAGTGTATGGCGAAACAGGCTGATCTAGAGGCTAAGATTAAAATGGTCGAAGCCAAACAAAGAGTACCTAAAAGATTGCGGGAGCTTGAGAACGTGTGAACAGAGCTGAGATCTCTGGATGTTGGGAGAGTTGAAAGGGCACTTACCAAATTAAAATATTACAAGCATGGGAATAAAGCTGGGGTGTTCTTAGCAAGGACGGTGAAGCAAAGCGCTAATAGTATATTATTGCTTCAATTAGGGATAATTCTAGTTGAATGTGCCACTCATTTGCTGATATCGAGCAATCGTTTATCAGGCACTTTACACTGTATCGAATGATGTGGATCCAAGCATCACTGAATCCTTTTTGGCGTCTTCAATTACCAAAGTTGACGTTGAACAAGGCTGAAAAACTCTCAGCTTCAATTACTCTCATGGAGATTCAAGCTGCTGTGTTGGCTCTTCTGAAAGGGAAGTGCCCAGGACCTGATGGATACCATTTAGACTTTTACAAAATCTTTTTGTTGGGTGTGGAGCCTTTATTTGGTCTCTTCAATTCTGCAGGGCAGGATGGGTTTCAATCAGGTGATTTGGCTGATGCAACTAACTCCCTCATATATAAAAAAAGAAAAGATAGTAATGACTGTAATTTGTATCGCCCCATTTCTCTGATAAACACTATTAAGCCAAGATTCTACAGTTGTGATTGGAAGATCTTATAGTAGAACTGGTTCATAATCATCAAACTGGATTTATAAAAGGGAGATTATTTATAGCAAACACTAAACAGCTTTTCAAAATTTTGCATGGTGTACAGAGTAAAGGCATTCTGGATATGGAGGTCTCGCTAGATGCAGACAAGGCCCTTTTCCTGGTCCTTCTTATTTGCTATTCTTAAGAAATTTGGGCTGCCTGAATGATATACTGCCTGGTTGTGAGCACTATATGTGTAGCCAAGAGCTAAGTTGCTTGTTAATCGCTCTTTTACAGAATTTTTGATATTCAACGAGGCACGAGACAGAGTTACCCATTATTTCCCCTGTTATTTGCTCTTGTTATAGAACCACTTGCCGAGTTGGTTGAGGTGTGTAGCTAACATCAAAGGATTAAAATTAGGAGATATGGAGGATAAAATTGCACTTTATGCTGATGATTTGTTACTATATTTGGTTGCCCCAGATATCTCTGGACCTGGTTGCCCCAGATATCTCTGGTTGCCCCAGATATCTCTGGACCTGCTCTTAGGAATATCTTGAAACAATAAGGGGCAGTATCAGAATATAAAGTTAATTTCTCGAATTCTGAAATTTTTCTGTTGGGATCAGGTACACAGATTCCTAAGTCAATGTCTGCTTTTAAGATGGCTGCAGAAGGATTCACATATTTAGGAATTCGGATAAAATTTTTTTCTGCTAACTATACTCCTATAATAGCTCGTATTAAAGTTGATCATCTTCATTGGGGCAATCTATATATATCCTGGGCTGGTATGATAAATCTAATCAGATTTAATATTCTGCTTCAGTTATTATATCTCACCTCCCATGCAATATTCCAATGTCCATTTTGAAGATTTACATTCTACTATTGCTAAATTTGTTTGGAATCATAAGACGCTAGGATTAAGTTAAGCACTTTATGGCTACCTAAGCAGCGAGGTGGAATGGCCCTTCCAAATCTTCATTGTTGTTATTATTATTGGGTATCCTGGTTTAAACCACAGGCAGATGCAGCATTCTTATGTTCTTATGGTATCCTGTGAATGAGAGCTGGTTGGGGATCTTAGTCTTCATTCTTTTGTGTTTCTTCCAACTTCATCTTCTGTGGTTAGATCATTCTGCAGGAAGAATTCAATTATGGCCCAGACAGTTGGGGTTTGGTGCGAAGTTCTGTGACATTTGACCCTTTCTCATGAAATAATCTCTCCTGTCTCTCTGATATATCGGAACTCTGGTATCTCTGGCCTTATCTTCTCTAGGAGTTTATTAAATTGAGAAAGAAAGGGATTGGCATTTTATAGCTCAACTGTGGGATGAGGATTGTTTTTGGACCTTCACGGACCTGAAAGATGAGTTTAATTTGGAGAAAGGGTCAAGAGCTCTTTTATTTTTATTTTCAACTATGTGGGAAGCTGGAACCTCTTAATCACATGGATATATTTCTTGCAGACCTGGATGCATCCATCAAAGGTACTTATTTAATGTATTAGGGAATTTTGTTGGCTAAATGTGGTTCAAGTACGGACGCTTGCTTAATTTCCAAATGGAACGCAGATGAACCTGCCTCTGACAAGCAAGGATTGGAAATATCTTTGGATTTTGGCACATAAAAGTTCCATCTGTGCAAAGAGGGTTGAGTTAATGGTTAGATTGCTGCATAGAACCTATAGAACTCCTTGTCATTTTGCCAAAATCTATCCTGATGCAAATCCTATCTACTGGAGGGAATGTGGGTAAGTAGGCACATATTTACGTGTGTAATGGGATTGCCCAGGGGTTGTTTATTTCTGGAGATCAGTGACACAAGAGATTTCTGACATTGAGTGCTCTCTTCATGTCTCCTGGGCACTGGGATTACTGGGTAAATGGACTGGCTCGTGTGTGCCAGTGAAGCTTCAAGTCTTGGTTTCACAAGTACTTTTGGCTGCTAGATTTACCATTGCTATCACATGGAAATCCAATCCAGACCTGGAGAGATGAAGAATGCAAACCTTAGATGTTGCAGATATTGAAAGATTGCATTACTCTTCTTAAAGGGGTGGAAATCCAAATAGGAGCTGATTTGGGACTGTTTTTGGAAGTATTATGCTATGCCTATAATGCCTTGAAACTTCCATGAACCTGCACACTTTTTTCTACTGTCATCTTTAAATATGAACACTCTCTGTACTCAGCTTGTCTTTTCTTACTCCTCATTGCAATAATGCCTAGTGATGTGGTATTTGTATGTTGCTGGTTAAATAAAGCATTAAAGAAGAGGAAAGATAACACTATTGAATAAATAACTCAATAAAAAAAAAAGAGATTTTGATTATTCAACAAAAAGTTTCATCAGTAAGTGTCCTTGTGTGAAAAATGTATGTGAACCCTTTATCGGTAACTGGTGGTAACTCCTTGAGCAGCAATAACTTCAACTAACTTTCCTGTAATGATCAGTTCTTGAGTACTTTTAATCTATTCTTCCATACAAAACTGTTTCAACTCTGACATTTTGATGGTTTATTTACATGAACAACTCACTTCAAGTCTTGCCACAATATTTCAGTAGCATTTAGGTTGGGATTCTGACTTGACCATTCCAAAACAGAAAATTGTTTCTTCAGCCATTCTGTAGTAGACTTGCTTGAATATCCAGGGACATTGTCTTGTTGCATGACCTATTTTCGGCTCAGCTTCAGCTCACAGATGACCTGACTTTATCCTCTTAGAAATATCTGATTAAAAAGTAGAACTTATGATTCCGGTGATGATGGTGAGCCATCCAGATCCTGAGGAGGCAAAGCAGTTCTAAACCATAGTACCTTCAGCCTCACTTTTGGTTTTCGCCAAACACTGCTTTCCAATCAAAACATTGTGGCTATAAGGTTCAGGTTTCAACTCATCTGTCCAGAGAATGTTATTCCAGAAGTCCAGGTGCTTTTTGGTGAACCTAAGGCGGGCAGTAATAATCTTTTTAGAGAGCAATGGTTTCTTTCTAGCTATCCTCCAATGAACATTCGCATTCAGCCACAGTAAGAGTCTTGTTTGTTTGTTTGTTTGTTTATTTAAAAATAAGTGTATATAATATATAAAAGCTTTGGATATTAATCTGGATTTCTTTGGGATTTTCCTATTAACTCTTAATCTTGGCAGGACTTTCGCTCTTGGTTAGAGTCACTGTGGTCTTCAAGATTTTCTATTTGTAGACTATTTGTCTGATGGTGGATAGATGGAGCCCCAGGATGTTTAGAAATGGTCTTGTAATCCTCTCCAGATGGATGATCATCAACTACTCCTAATTCTTTTTGTAGATCCTCTGAAATTTCTTTTGATTTTAGCATGATGAGGTCCCACTAACTATTACGATGAACACCAAATTCAAAATCTTTCAAATCATATTCTGTTTATTGAATTAAATTGAAGCACAAAACAATACCATTGAACAACCAATTTAAGAGAAATTACAGATCTTACAAATCTTGCAATTCCCCCCAACCCTCTCCTTTTAGGTACCACTATAGTGTCCAACGATGGATTAGATTTCACGATATAATCATATGTCTCTCAGTTCCTCACAAAATCTTCAAGGTGCATTCCTTTCCTCTCTCTAGGTGAGAGTACGAGTCCTCAGTATGTAAGCAGACATCTTCTAGCATTGAGATTCAAGAACAGTCCCCAACATTTTGTCCTTTTTATATAGGACAAGATGCCCAAATTTCCTTGTGAAGATTTACTTGCAGAGTGGCTAATAATCCTGTTGTTGAAGCCTCTGATTCCAATTAGCCAATTGTGCTAAGGAAACTAAGAATTCACCTACTATATTACCCACACTGGTTCTGAATTAGTCTAATTGTTCCTACTTAGTTCATTATTGGGATCCATATTAAGAGTCATTTGTCCAGCAAAGTTGGGACTTACCAGGACAAACCTGGAGATTTAAATTTTCCACTGGTGTGAACAAGTTACCCAGCTAAGAAGCCAATGCAGTGTTCAGAGCCTGTGCCCTGAATTTCAGTGCACAGTTTCAATGCATTGATTAACACTTTTTTTAAACTCCCAGTAATTCAGAATTCTGCAGCCAGATTATTATCGGGTACGCCATTACAAGATCATGTAACCCCAGTTTTACAGTCAATACATTGGCTCCTGATTTCATGATGCATAGAATACAGAATGCTTTGCTAAATAACCTCCATGCACCTTGGATCTCCTCTTCTTTAAAACTTTATACCACATTAAGATCTACCAACCAGGGCCTCTTAGATGTTCCCTCATTTAGGTTTGTGCACCTTGATAAGAGCAGGGAGCGGCCTTTCTCTGGGGCCCTCCCATCACTATGGAACTCCCTTCCATTTCCCTTATGTAATGTCCAAGACTCAAAAAAAAGTTTTTAAAAGAACTTAAAAATGCACCTCTTCAAATTGGTATTTGATGTCCAAGCAGCACAAGCATGATCTCTACAGAGTCGATGGTTGGTCTCCTCAGTATGTAGACAAATTCTCATGTCCTTACGCAGTGCTGTTTATATAGTTTATTTAAGAATTCATATTGTTCTTATTTTTATGGTGTAATGCTTATTTTATTACATGTGGGTTTTTTTTGTACCCACTTCAATCTAGGGAGAAGTGTTCTATAAATATTTTTAAATAAATAAATGCAGTACGCTAATGCTATGTTAATGCATCAGGAGTTAAAGTACGCATACACCAAGTTCATTCAGACTCTCTCTCTCCTGTCTTTTACCACATCCCCTGCATCCTCTCTTCTGTCTCTTATTCTGCCCATTAGTTCCCTTCTCCCACCCCCACTGCTGCTACCGCACACTGCATCTGCCTGTCCGCCACGCTTCCACTGCCCTTTCCCCTGCAAAACGCGGGTTCAACGGCAGTGGAAGTCCTGCGAGCATCCTAAAAATTTGCCGGTCTTGTCCAAGAAGTGCTATCCCCCCCGACAATGATTATTTATATTCTGCCTTTCGTGACCTTTCAAAGTGAGTGACGTTCAGGTCCTGCAGGTATTTCCCTGTCCTCAGAAGGCTCACAATCCCAGGGCCGCTAAGCATGTTTCCCATAGACACGGAATGGGCCTTGCGTTTTTAACTGAGGCAGTGGAGGGTGACATGACTTACCCAAGGTCACACAGAGTGGCAGCAGGGGTTTTGAATCCTGGCTGCTCTAACCATCAGGCTACTCCTTGCCTCCTACTCTAGGCCTGAGATGTATGTCTCCTCCTGTTCCTTAGCTAGAGTTATGTTTTTGTTTGTTCTGTTAGTGCACTACGAATCCTTATGTGCTGCTGCTGTCTCGCTTCCTTGCCTAAACTCCTCCAAGCATTAATTTTCAATTTAATTACACATCTGAATGGGTTTGGAAACACGATTAAATCTAGTGAATGGATTCATCCCTTAGTGGTGCTACTGCTGCAAAATTACAGATGTCTTCTAGGTACAGCTTTAGAGTCGTGATCTGAGAGAGATGATCTGCAAGGAACGTTCAGAAGGTGCAAATGACATACAAAATAGCAAGAGGAGCAGGGAGTTATAGCCTGAAATGATAAACCAAACAAAAATACTTTCTGGGTAATTTTCAGACTCTCCTCTTTGAGACAAAGTCCGTGGGTGCTTTACTCATGGCCTGTGCATTCAGGTTTCAGTATTCAGTATTTTCCTGATCCTGCTTTTTTTTTTTTTTTTTAAACTCTTTATTATCAGGTTTACAAAATGCAACCCTACACATTAACCTTATAACAGCAATATATTTCGCAATCATCAGACCCCCAAGCACCCCATTCCCCAGTCCCTAATCACAAGTCGTCATCTTAAGCAGAGCCGTGCTCCTCTCATCCTGGTGAGCAAAGCATCCCAGCTTGGAAGGCATTGAGAGGCCATCTTTATAAATCATAAATCAAGCAGTCTGCTCCGTACTTTAGCGTGCAAAGACATAATATAAACAGTCCATCTGTCCAAAAATTCCTTATACTTTGCTGGGGTCGCGTTCTTGGCAGAGATATGTTTGAAAACCACCATCTGATGTAGTTTCAGTCTCCGCATGTTGGGGCCTCCTCTTTAAGCCACACGTCCAAAATTGACTTTCTGGCCAGCCAAAGAGCTTTTTGGAGAAGTTCCCGGTGGCGGACTGAGACCTTGAGAGACACCGAATCCATGACTTCAAATAAACAGAAAAGGGAATCGCCTGGGAGTGGACTGGCCAAGAGTTTTTACTGAGATACGTTAAGACACACTGCCAAAACAGTAATCTCAGTGCATCTCCCACAATTGGTGAAATAAAGTGCCCGGGCTTGCCCTACACTTAATACATAGGTCCGTACTATTGAGTTTAACTTTGAATGCCCAGGTACGGGACACACAAAGCCGTCTCAAAAATTTGAATTGTGTTTCCCTTAATACATTTTCCGACACAGGCCGGAGGTGCGCGAAGCACTTTCCCAAAGCCGCAGGAGGCAACGTAACATGTAGCTCCCTCTTCCATCGTTTGGTTAGACCCAGCAGCTGTGCCCGGTGCAAAGAAGCACAAGTCATTTTGTGCCCCATTCGGGGTGGCAAAAGAATTTAAGAAAAACAGACGTATTGAGACATCTACCCTTAGAAAGTAAATCATGTTCAATGAAATGGCGTATTTACAAGTATACGTACAATTCTTTATGTGGTAAATCATACGTCGAACGCAAAGTTTCAAAGGATTGCACCATAGCTGTTTCACTAATCAAGAACTGGGGCAGATATTCCAAGCCTTTGTGCTCCCATGATTTAAGGACTACACTTCCTAGCCCAGGAGTAAATCTGGGGTGGCCCCCGTATAGTGATAAATGGGGATACTGTCCAGGGGACTCCGAGTCTACAGACCTTAAAAGCCAATCTTGTATATGTCGCAGAAGACAAGCCAAATTATAATCTTGAATGTCTGGACAGGCCATTCCCCCCCCTATCCCATGGTAGCTTTAACACTGATAAGGAAGCCCGAGCCTGTTTCCCACACTACACAAAGGCGCTTAGGCCCCTCTCTAGCTCGTGGACATGTTTCCTTTTAAGCCATACGGGTAGCATTTGCAACACAGATAGCCAACGAGGAAGCTCTATCATTTTAAAGGGCTGTAATCGACTTCTTAAAGACGTAGGCAACGCTGGCCACCCCTCCAGTCTCCCCTTGGTCTTGGCCATTCGGGGTGTGATATTACAATCCTATATATATATATGGTCTATATTGGTAGGAATCTTAATCCCCAGATATTTTATCTCCTTGTCAACCCACCTTAGGGGAAAGGCTGATCCTGCTTTTTAAATTGTTACGAGAACTTGGCACACTCCATGAAGTTACATTTAAAACAAATTGGAGAAAATTTGTTTCACTCAATGTGTAATTAAGCTCTGGATGGAGGACGTGGTAAAGGCAGTTAGAATAGCTGGGTTTAAAAAAAATGTTTGGACAAATTCCTGGAGGAAAAATCTATGAAGCATTATTAACTCTGTAGATTTGAGGAAAGCCACTGCTTATCCCTGGGTGTTAGCAGCATGGGATATATCTACGTTTGGGATCCTGCCAGGTACTTGTGGCCTGGATTGGCCACTGCTGGAAATGGGATACTGGGCTTGATGGCCTCTTGGTCTGACCCAGTATGGCCGTTTTTATGTTGTTACGCCGATGATGTTCGTACTGGTTTTCCAGTCAAATCAAGGGGACTGGAGAGCCAGAGAGAGTTTAATCAACGCCTTTCAAAATTCCCGGCATGGTGTATAGACGACAATCTTAATTAAAAAAACAACAACCTGAAATGGCGTGGGTGGGACTTGTAGATCTTGTATCACTGTTATACACTGAGGGTATAAGATACTGTGATAAGCAATGCTGGATCTAGAAGTTGTTTCAGGAACGCTGTGATTCAGCTTCTCTCTTGATCATGGAGTAGCTAAGAGCACAGGATTGGAAATATTGCCCATATCAGTTCTACAGGAACTACTGTTGCATAAAGAGAGAGGGCTTTACTAATCCGGGGTGAGAAAATTGGGGGGGGGCGTGAAGTGGGGGCACACTGGCCACCTAATCAGGGAAGAAAAAATGGCCTTTGCTGTCGAGTCTCTGTGCCGTGCAAGCTCAGGAAGGAGGGAGCTGCCAGACCTCATTGTAAGCTTGCCCCCGCTTAGCCATGTGCCTCCTGGGATGGGCTGAGGAGAGGAGCTGCTGCTGTGGCAGAGCTGTACATGGGAAGAGCCACCGTGGTGCTCAGCAACCCAGGAGTGCTGCCACCCTCAGGCTGGGAGGAGCTGCTGCTGCGGCAGAGCTGTACATGGGAAGAGCCACCATGGTGCTCAGCAACCCAGGAGTGCTGCCACCCTCAGGCCGGGAGGAGCTGCTGCTGCTGCGGCAGAGCTGTACATGGGAAGAGCCACCGTGGTACTCAGCATAACCCAGGAGTGCTGCCACCCTCAGGCCGGGAGGAGCTGCTGCTGCGGCAGAGCTGTACATGGGAAGAGGCTCCGTGGTGCTCAGCAACCCAGGAGTGCTGCCACCCTCAGGCCGGGAGGAGCTGCTGCTGCGGCAGAGCTGTACATGGGAAGAGCCACCGTGGTGCTCAGCATAACCCAGGAGTGCTGCCACCCTCAGGCCGGGAGGAGCTGCTGCTGCGGCAGAGCTGTACATGGGAAGAGCCACCGTGGTGCTCAGCAACCCAGGAGTGCTGCCACCCTCAGGCTGGGAGGAGCTGCTGCTGCGGCAGAGCTGTACAAGGGAAGAGCCACCGTGGTGCTCGGCACCCCAGGAGTGCTGCCACCCTCAGGCCGGGAGGAGCTGCTGCTGCGGCAGAGCTGTACATGGGAAGAGCCACCGTGGTGCTCAGCAACCCAGGAGTGCTGCCACCCTCAGGCTGGGAGGAGCTGCTGCTGCGGCAGAGCTGTACATGGGAAGAGCCACCATGGTGCTCGGCAACCCAGGAGTGCTGCCACCCTCAGGCCGGGAGGAGCTGCTGCTGCGGCAGAGCTGTACATGGGAAGAGCCACCGTGGTGCTCAGCATAACCCAGGAGTGCTGCCACCCTCAGGCCGGGAGGAGCTGCTGCTGCGGCAGAGCTGTACATGGGAAGAGGCTCCGTGGTGCTCAGCAACCCAGGAGTGCTGCCACCCTCAGGCCGGGAGGAGCTGCTGCTGCGGCAGAGCTGTACATGGGAAGAGCCACCGTGGTGCTCAGCAACCCAGGAGTGCTGCCACCCTCAGGCTGGGAGGAGCTGCTGCTGCGGCAGAGCTGTACATGGGAAGAGCCACCATGGTGCTCAGCAACCCAGGAGTGCTGCCACCCTCAGGCCGGGAGGAGCTGCTGCTGCTGCGGCAGAGCTGTACATGGGAAGAGCCACCGTGGTACTCAGCATAACCCAGGAGTGCTGCCACCCTCAGGCCGGGAGGAGCTGCTGCTGCGGCAGAGCTGTACATGGGAAGAGGCTCCGTGGTGCTCAGCAACCCAGGAGTGCTGCCACCCTCAGGCCGGGAGGAGCTGCTGCTGCGGCAGAGCTGTACATGGGAAGAGCCACCGTGGTGCTCAGCATAACCCAGGAGTGCTGCCACCCTCAGGCCGGGAGGAGCTGCTGCTGCGGCAGAGCTGTACATGGGAAGAGCCACCGTGGTGCTCAGCAACCCAGGAGTGCTGCCACCCTCAGGCCGGGAGGAGCTGCTGCTGCGGCAGAGCTGTACATGGGAAGAGCCACCGTGGTGCTCAGCATAACCCAGGAGTGCTGCCACCCTCAGGCTGGGAGGAGCTGCTGCTGCTGCTGCGGCAGAGCTGTACATGGGAAGAGCCACCGTGGTGCTCAGCAACCCAGGAGTGCTGCCACCCTCAGGCCGGGAGGAGCTGCTGCTGCGGCAGAGCTGTACATGGGAAGAGTCACCGTGGTGCTCAGCAACCCAGGAGTGCTGCCACCCTCAGGCCGGGAGGAGCTGCTGCTGCGGCAGAGCTGTACATGGGAAGAGCCACCGTGGTGCTCAGCAACCCAGGAGTGCTGCCACCCTCAGGCCGGGAGGAGCTGCTGCTGCTGCTGTGGCCCTAACCAGGGAGAGAGATCACAGCTGTTCCCGCTCTGGGGGGGCGGGGGGAAGTGTTGAGCTATGGGAGGGAAAATGGGCAAAACAGGGCAGGGAGAGTTAAAAGCAAAAAACAAAAAAAAAATGAGCAAACTAAGAAAATGCAAAAGTATGAATATTAGTGAAAACAAAAAAAAAAGGTTGGGCAGGGTGGGAGGGAGTTTCTTAGCTCCTATAAAATATTTTGGCTGACACCAAGGTGTGGGCGTCTTTTGCTAATTTTCGGCTCTTATCATTGTGGTGCATTTGCAGATTCCTGTACTAATTGATAAGTAGGAGGCCTCTTATATGCACTGCAGTCTTGAACCCATTGAATTATTGAAACAGAGGCCCAAGTCCAGCTCAGCGTAGCCAACCCAACTCTGGGGGCTGATCCTGGCTTTCCGACTCCTCCTCCTTGTCCTGATACCCCCTCCCCGATCATCTGCTTCTTGTCCCGTTGTCCCAAACTGTGTCTAGAATTGTAGGTGAGACCCGGTGGCTTGGCCCTTCCTGCCTGCTCCGGGCAGTACCTGGGCTTGTCTGAACCTCGCTGCTGGCCCCAGGCAGCCCATGGGGACTGGGAGATTGGGGGCGGGAAACCCCCCCCCCCCCCTAAATCTGTGGCTCCCGCTCCTTCTTTCATTCCAGCTGATGTGGTTCATGGTGGTTAATGCACCGCTCCAACCTGCGCTATCTCCGTCTCCCCCCTTCAGCCTATGTGGAAGTGCCGTCTGCATCCCATCCCCAGCTTAGGGAGAAAGCGACTGATTTGCAGAAAGATTAATTTGCACTGCTAGGCAAAAGGCTTCAAAACTCCTTGGAGGCAGCCTTGGGAGAATGGAAATGTTTTTTTTGTTTTATTTTCTTTTTCCTATTCATGTTTCTGTGTCGTACGCTTTCCCCGTCTGACCAAAGGCCGGCGAGTGCTGAAATGAGCCAGGATTTAAAGGATTACTTCTGTCATTCATGGCTGACTTAAAAAAAAAAAGGATACAGATCTGAGTTTGTTTTACAACTGCTTTTTAATGCCTTATTTTTGCCTGTTCTGTTCCTGATGTGTCCGTCTAATGAAGGAGACCGCACGCAGGACAGCGTTGCTGCTTGAAATGCTAAGCAGGCGCATCGTTTTATTTGTCAAGCGTGCGGTTTAATGGCTACGGATTAATAAACCTGGGCACTTGTTCTGCCCGAGCATCTGGGCCCATTCGGGTTAATTGGTCAAATCTTATTCACGGAGGGTAGTCAGAACAGCAAATGCCTGAAAGGAAGAAAAGAGAGCACGAGTGGTAAAGTGAGGTGACGAGACCTTCCCCCCCCAGTTATGTCTGTGAAAGGAGGGAGGGCTGAGATGGGATTGTAAGAGAGAGAGGAGAAAAAGAGGAGCATGAGGAGGGAAACGAGGACCTGGTTCTATCCCGGTTACCCCTCCAGCTCCTACCTGCTTCTCTTCTTTGCCTAGAATTTCTGCCTGCAATTCAGCATTGACGCCTTCCGGCTGCCCTCGGCTTCCTGTCCATCTTTTTTGGGGGGTTTTTTTGTCATCTTTAGAGGTGGGGCCTGGATCCAGCCTGTACTCTTCCCAGGAGTCCAACTCCTAAGCCCCTTTGTGCCTTTAAAGCAGTTCCTTCTCCTAGGACCCTGCCTACTCTTAACCTGGGAGTTTCCTACAACAGTCCCGGGTAAAATGTAGACTCCATCATGCATAAGAATACTCCAGACAAGAACAGAGAATACCTACCTGTACAGCAGGAGAAGGAAAAAGACAAATCCACGGTGCATGCATACACGTGGATGGACAGGAAACATGAGCACCAGAGAACAATACGGACCACACAAGCAAGCAGGACAAAGCCTGACCCATGCAATGGAGACAAGATACTACCAGGACTGTGAAGAACCAAGGACTTTAGGGGCTCTGGCTGTGAGAGCTCAGGGGTACAGGAATCATTACTATAAGGCAGTGGCATAAATTCCACCCAAGTAGCGCCTGTACTGCAGGGGGATCCAAGGAAGAAGGGGGCCCAATTGCAGCTGCTCCCAGATATTCTGAGGTGGACCCATCCCACCCCCAACTCACCTGCTCTGAGGGCCCTTTCCAAAATGGTTGCTTGAGATCATTCATTTGAACATATCACTGCTATAAGGACTCAGTGGGTTAATAAACTATAAAAGCTCAGAAGTACAGGTAACTATGAGAGCTTAGCGCTTAACAAGAATGAAAACGTGGGATTTATCAATGCAGGTAAGACACAGAGGGTCATTGACCTACTCGTAGACGCAAATACCAAAACTAGACTCTGCAAGGTTCTCATCAGAACTGGGATCAGGGAGAGACCTGACCACACTTAGAGGTGAATAATATTTCTCCTGGGACAAGCAGGATGGAGGTCCTCACACATGGGTGACATCATCGGATGGAGACAGCACAGAGATCCCCTGTTTTCTTGAGTTCAGATACTGTCCTGGTCTCCATCACTTCCACTGGAAGCAGGCTCAGATTTAGGCACAGGTAGTCAAACTAGGCAACTGCTTAGTGTGCAGGATTTTGATAGGTTCTTTTTCACTCAACGCACAATAAAGCTCTGGAGTTTGTTGCCAGAGGATGTGGTTAGTGCAGTTAGTGTAGCTGGGTTCAAAAAAGGATTGGATAAGTTCTTGGAGGAGAAGTCCATTAATGGCTATTAATCAAGTTTACTTAGGGAATAGCCACTGCTATTAATTGCATCAGTAGCATGGGATCTTCTTAGTTTTTGGGTACTTGCCAGGTTCTTCTTATGGCCTGGATTGGCCACTGTTGGAAACAGGATGCTGGGCTTGATGGACCCTTGCTCTGACCCAGCATGGCATGTTCTTATGTTCTGTCTAGAGACGCTACTGACTAATGTAAGTTGGGAGTGAATCTTAAAATAGGGACAAATCCCTGGATAGTTGTAAATGAAGGCTCATGGCACCAGAATCCCAGCCCTGGTTCTGAGTGAACTGCAAACCCAGAGGAGGAGGAGGAAAGCAGCAGGTTAGCTCCATAGCCAAAGGGGACTATCTTTTTATTAAACATATGATGAATAAAACATTGCTGCACATAAAGACGTATAATCAGTGGGAGGAGGTGAGGCATGACACAAAGTGATGTTTTTTAAATGCAGTTGGTGGCACTGCATGGAAGGTAATTGCTACCAGCTAATTGAGCTTCTCCGGGGTCTGCTCCGGCAGTTCTGGATGACTGGATAACGGGATCTGCTGGAAAGTGCCGTGGTATCATGGAAGAGTGTGCAGCATGAAATATGAAATCCCACCTTCCTGGGTTCTTTCTTTGTGACATAATGAGGGTGAGCAGCACCAGCATGCAGCTCTGCATGTCTGCTCTCCCGGGGATTTAAACCTGAAATCACGACTCGTGTTCTGCAGAGCCTGGTAAATAATGCAGGTGCCGGCTCTGTGGATGCTGGAACCCTCCCCCCCCCCGTGTTGGATCTGCCTTCGGATCTCTTCTCTCAGCTGCCGTGGAGCCTGGAGATTGAAGAGCAGATGCTGAAGGGCACATCTGATATCGGAAAGATGTTCACGTATCCAGAGCACCCTCGGAGCTGACACTTAGTCCCTTTTTTTTTTTTTTTTTCTTATTTACTCTGATGCAGAAAAATCTTTTGCAAGTTTAATTTCAGAACTGTGTAAATCCCTCCACCCCAGCTGACACTTCCTTAACCTGCTGAGCACTGAGCCACTCGTTGCAGGGCTGGGGATGCTGATTCTATGAAAAGGGGGCTGTAAAGGCCCTAAGAGGAAGCAGTCCACACCGGGTGTCGTGTTCAAAATAAAAATAGATTTTAGAAAAAGCTTCAAAATCAGCTACAAAAAAAGTACACAGTCCCAGAGCAAAAATCTAAACAAATCGCTAAAGCTCACTTCTGCAGACAGTTTTTATGCTGCTTAAATCTCTTTTGATGTTGCATTGGATCCCTTATTACTACCATAGAAGGTGCCAGAATCTTCAGGCTGAGAACTGCGTAAAAGATAGAAAACAGAGACTAGGGCTGAGTGGTCAGTTTTCTCGTTGCAGAAAGGTGCCCCAGGGATCAGTACTGGGATCTCTGCCTTTTAACATATTTATAAATGACCTAGAGATAGGAATGAGGAGTAAGTGGATTAAATTTGCTGATACAAAAGTATTGAAAGTTCTTAAATCACAAGAGGATTGTGAGAAATTGCAGGAGGATCTTCCACGATTGGGACACTGGGCATGTAAATGGCAGCTGACATTTAATGTGGATAAGTGCAAAGTGATGCATGATGGGAACAGCATCCCACATTATTGCTCCACCATGTAAAGTTCCACATTAGGAGTCACCACTCAGGAAAAGGATCCAGGTGACATCATTGATAATACGTTGATGTCTTCTGCTCAGTGTGCAGCAGCAGCAGCTAAGAAAGCAAATAGAAAGCTAGGGATTATTAGGAAAGGACTGTAGAATAAAACAGAGAATATCATGTCTCTGTATCACTCCATGGTGCGACCTCATCTTGTGTTCATATTTCATACACACACAGAATGCTGGGGATTATTAGGAAAGGAATGGAGAATAAAACAGAGAATATCATAATGTCTCTGTATCACTCCATGGTGCATCCTCATCTTGTGTTCATATATCATACACAAACAGAATGCTGGGGATTATTAGGAAAGGAATGGAGAATAAAACAGAGAACATCATAATGTCTCTGTATCACTCCATGGTGCATCCTCATCTTGTGTTCATATATCATACACAAACAGAATGCTGGGGATTATTAGGAAAGGAATGGAGAATAAAAGAGAATATCATAATGCCTCTGTATCGCTCCATGGTGCATCCTCATCTTGTGTTCATATATCATACACAAACAGAATGCTGGGGATTATTAGGAAAGGAATGGAGAATAAAACAGAGAATATCATAATGCCTCTGTATCACTCCATGGTGCATCCTCATCTTGTGTTCATATATCATACACAAACAGAATGCTGGGGATTATTAGGAAAGGAATGGAGAATAAAACAGAGAATATCATAATGCCTCTGTATCACTCCATGGTGCGACCTCATCTTGTGTTCATATATCATACACAAACAGAATGCTGGGGATTATTAGGAAAGGAATGGAGAATAAAACAGAGAATATCATAATGTCTATCACTCCATGGTGCATCCTCATCTTGTGTTCATATATCATACACACACAGAATGCTGGGGATTATTAGGAAAGGAATGGAGAATAAAACAGAATATCATAATGCCTCTGTATCACTCCATGGTGCATCCTCATCTTGTGTTCATATATCATACACAAACAGAATGCTGGGGATTATTAGGAAAGGAATGGAGAATAAAACAGAGAATATCATAATGTCTCTGTATCACTCCATGGTGCATCCTCATCTTGTGTTCATATATCATACACAAACAGAATGCTGGGGATTATTAGGAAAGGAATGGAGAATAAAACAGAGAACATCATAATGTCTCTGTATCACTCCATGGTGCATCCTCATCTTGTGTTCATATATCATACACACACAGAATGCTGGGGATTATTAGGAAAGGAATGGAGAATAAAACAGAGAATATCATAATGCCTCTGTATCACTCCATGGTGCATCCTCATCTTGTGTTCATATATCATACACAAACAGAATGCTGGGGATTATTAGGAAAGGAATGGAGAATAAAACAGAGAATATCATAATGCCTCTGTATCACTCCATGGTGCGACCTCATCTTGTGTTCATATATCATACACAAACAGAATGCTGGGGATTATTAGGAAAGGAATGGAGAATAAAACAGAGAATATCATAATGCCTCTGTATCACTCCATGGTGCGACCTCATCTTGTGTTCATATATCATACACAAACAGAATGCTGGGGATTATTAGGAAAGGAATGGAGAATAAAACAGAGAATATCATAATGTCTCTGTATCACTCCATGGTGCATCCTCATCTTGTGTTCATATATCATACACAAACAGAATGCTGGGGATTATTAGGAAAGGAATGGAGAATAAAACAGAGAATATCATAATGTCTCTGTATCACTCCATGGTGCATCCTCATCTTGTGTTCATATATCATACACAAACAGAATGCTGGGGATTATTAGGAAAGGAATGGAGAATAAAACAGAGAATATCATAATGCCTCTGTATCACTCCATGGTGCATCCTCATCTTGTGTTCATATATCATACACAAACAGAATGCTGGGGATTATTAGGAAAGGAATGGAGAATAAAACAGAGAATATCATAATGCCTCTGTATCACTCCATGGTGCATCCTCATCTTGTGTTCATATATCATACACAAACAGAATGCTGGGGATTATTAGGAAAGGAATGGAGAATAAAACAGAGAATATCATAATGTCTCTGTATCACTCCATGGTGAGACCTCATCTTGAGTACTGTGTGCAGTTCTGGTCACCACATCTCAAGAAAGATAGAGCAGAATTAGAAAGAGTACAGAGAAGGGTGACCAAGATGATAAAGGGGATGGAACAGCTCCCCTATGAGGAAAGGCTAAAGAGGTTAGTTTAGAGAAGAGACAGCTGAGGGGAAATATGGAAGTCTATAAAATGATGAGTGGAGTTGAATGGGTAAAAGCAAATTGGTTGTTTACTCTTTTCAAAACTACAAAGACTATGGACATTCAGTGAAGTTTCTAGGTGACACATTTACGCTAAATAGGAGAAAATATGTTTTTACTCAACACATAATTAAACTCTGGAATTTGTTGCCGGAAGATGTGGTGAAAGTTGTTAGTGTAGCGGGGGTTTAAAAAAGGTTTGGACAAGTTCCTGAAAGAAAACTTCCCTAAGCCATTATTAAGGTGGAGAAAACCCACTGCTTATCCCTAGGATAATGATTCCCTTATCTGCTAACTTACATGGGATGTCGCGCCACTGAATATACCTAGCTGTAAGAAGATAAGATTTGCCATACTTTGTCAGATCAAAGGTCAGTCAAGCCCAGCATCCTGAATCCAATCCAGGTCACAAGTTTATCCAGCTAACATTAGGACAGCCCTGTGGCCCAACCAGAGTTAGCCAGATAAGTTATCGGTCCAACTGTACTCATCCCCAATCCGCCCATTCCCCGCCTCCGATTTATCTGGCTAAGTGGTGCCTGCTGACTGTAGCCAGAGATTCAGTGACTTAGCCGGCTAAGATTTTCCTGAATATTGTTCTTGTGGAGTCTGTCAGCCTCTTGGGGTCCTGCCAGCCACTTGTGACCTGGATTGGCCAGGGTTGGAAACAGGATCCTGGGCTTGGGAGGGACCTTGTGGTGCAAGAGAATCCTTCTGATGTACGATTATTCACAGGTGGCTGGCTTGGCCAGAATAAAATCCTCGCCCGTTCCCCTGGGCTTGAATCTTCCTGGGTTGGCCCTTTGTCCTTAACAAGAGAGAGAGAGAGAGACACAGAGAGCTCCTCTCCTGGGCTGCCTCTCCCCAGACTCCCTTCAAGGTGTCCATCTTTTCACGCCAAGCACTCCCCGTGACTCCTGCAGTCACCCTTTATAAGTACGGACTCCAACAATTCGGGGATGGAGCACCCGTCGCTCCTGGAACGTTCCCCATTCTGATACATAGTGAGGCCAGGATGGCGTTGCACATAGAAGAAGTACAGATGGTGCAGTGACTTTCTGCCGAAAGCTTTACCAGCGAGCCGGCAGGGTGCGTTGGCCGTGGACTGAGATGGGGGACATCAGCGGCTTGCTTATGAGATGAACGTGCAGCCTGGAAACAGCCTCGGCTTGATTAGTGCAAGCAATTCTTATTGGCCCCTGGCTGCTGGAGCAGGCTAGAGGGGTAACCATTCATACAGATGACTTCCATGTGCCAGTCTGACGTGCGGCTTCCTTCCTTCTGGTGTCTGCAAGGAGCAGTGCTAGGGAACAGTTAAAACCAAGTCTTTCGATTTTTAAAAAATGTAATTCCTGAAGGGATCTGAAATGTCTAAAGTTTCTTGGTCACTCCTGTAATCAGGGAGATCCTGCACTGATCTTATCAAAAGCCCATGGAGGCATCACACTGATGTGCAGGAAGAGCCGAAGTCAGGTGGGAAATGAGCCCCAGGATGGGGCCTAATAAGGCTGTGCACGCCTTTTATTCTTTATATGCGAGAACATAAACAGGAGGGAGACCTGAAACTATGAAATAATGAATTCCTGAATATTGTCAGGCATCCAGCGAGTGTTGGGATTTGTTTGCATATGAGAGCACCGTCTCTGTCTCTGTGTACGAGCCACCCCCACCCAATAACTTTGGTGATGTCCTATCCAGACCAGATTTGCAGGACCTGGCAGGGAGTCACAGAGGATTGAATATATATATTTTTTCAAATTTACATATATGGCGCAGACCGTAGGCTCCATGAGTTCTGCAAGGAACGTCTTCCCCTTTGGCGTGTCCCCAAACCACTGCCAGTTACCCGGATAGCCTGTCAGGGATAGCTCCACCCCCTTCCCCGGTTAAAATGGGCGTTCAACCTGTGCCAAATGCACATTTTACTGTTTTTTTTATGTGGTTTTTTTTGTTTTTAACTCGCAGTGCTTTAGCAATATCATTAGCATCCTGTTAAAAAAAAATAAATAAATCTTGGTATTAAAAATTCTCACTAAAAACCAGCACAGGTTTTATTAGCGCTGAGATTATTGCATTAGCTTGATAGTGCGGTGCACTGAAGCTGCAGGTGGTTATCTTAGGGGTTGCTGGTTTCCGTTATTTTGGCGTTATCTTTAATGGGGGTTTTTCGGATGTGTATAGTCTTGCAGCTGAACCATGAGGTATAAGCACATAAATAGCTCTCTTACCTCACACCCGAGGTGAAGGTACCCTGGAGCTGAGCCACATCGCTCTGCAGCGTCTGGTAAAGAATGATGCAAGGATTTCAACCTATTGCCCCCGGGGCTCTCCAAATGAGAGAATGCAGTAGGACAAAAGCCTCTGATGTTGGTTGGATTGTAGAAGCACGATGAGAGAAGAGTAAACCAATTTATCCAAAGCATTACAAAACAAATTTCAAGTTTAAGGACGTTGAATTCCTAATTCTATAAGCATTTGAAATGGTGCAAGCTGTTGGAGATTTGATAGGAAGAAACTGCCCTAGAGCAGGACCGAAGGTGGTCATTGATTACACTACAGAAAAATCGAGCAGTAACTGATGAGAATTCTGGGTACAAATTCCTGTAATGAGTACAGATTTGGGAAAACCGTCTTCCCTTAATCTGCAGAATGTATGGGGGAGTGTCAAATACAGATTTTGTTCCATGAGCTGTTGCATTTTGATGGACTCTCTCTTTTCTCTGCATCACTTCCCTTGGACAGGCCACGTAAACGACTGAAAACACACGTTGGGATTAACATTTTGTGAAAATGGTGCTTTAAACACTGACACGTTTGTCATGTATGATGATATTGTCTTAACACTTTTTTTTTTTTGCAATTTTCCATTACTATTGGAATGTAAATCATTCATATTCATCTTGTCCATTCATGTCCATTTACAGTAACTATCTTTCAGAAATGATGGCTAAATTGGCATGTAAACATGTATCCTATCCTTTCCCCTTACTCCCTAGTCAGCCCTCCCTCTCCCATGCATCCCCCTGCTCATATGTGGACAAGTGCAAGGTGATGCATATAGGGAAAAATAACCCTTGTTGTAGTTACACGATGTTAGGTTCCATATTAGGAGCTACCACCCAGGAAAAAGATCTAGGATTCATAGTGGATAATACTTAAAAATCATCAGCTCAGTGTGCTGCAGCAGTCAAAAAAGCAAACAGAATGTTAGGAATTATTAGGAAGGGAATGGTGAATAAAACGGAAAATGTCATAATGCTTCTGTATCGCTCCATGGTGAGACCGCACCTTGAATACTGTGTACAATTCTGGTCGCCGCATCTCAAAAAAGATATAATTGCGATGGAGAAGGTACAGAGAAGGGCAACCAAAATGATAAAGGGGATGTAACAGCTCCCCTATGAGGAAAGACTAAAGAGGTTAGGGCTTTTCAGCTTGGAGAAGAGACGACTGAGGGGGGATATGATAGAGGTGTTTAAAATCTTGAGAGGTCTAGAATGGGTAGATGTGAATCGGTTATTTACTCTTTTGGATAGTAGAAAGACTAGGGGGCACTCCATGAAGTTAGCATGGGGCACATTTAAAACTAATCGGAGAAAGTTCTTTTTCACTCAACGCACAATTAAACTCTGGAATTTGTTGCCAGAGGATGTGGTTAGTGCAGTTAGTATAGCTGTGTTTAAAAAAGGATTGGATAAGTTCTTGGAGGAGAAGTCCATTACCTGCTATTAAGGTCACTTAGAGAATAGCCACTGCCATTAGCAATGGTTACATGGAATAGACTTAGTTTTTGGGTACTTGCCAGGTTCTTGTGGCATGGATTGGCCACTGTTGGAAACAGATGCTGGGCTTGATGGACCCTTGGTCTGACCCAGCATGGCCATTTCTTATGTTCTTATGTGTATCCCCCCCCAGTCATTGAACCCAGCCCACGCTCTCTTCGCCCAAACCAAAAATGCTACAGGATTTCCAACTCCTAATGCATGGCTGCTGCTTCCTTCTTAGACACTGGAGGTCCTGTAAGGTTCTTTTAGTGTGTGTGTGTGTGGGAGGGGGGGCGGGCGGGCATTAGCAAGTGAGGGAATTTAATTTGGGAGGGCACTGGGGGCTTTACTGGGTAAGGAGCTGCTTACTTCTGGGGGAATTCTGTGCAAAAAAATTGAAAATTCTGCACCAACAAAATTAAAAACTGCACACACATTTTCTAAATTCTGCAAAATTTTGCAAATTATCATTCTGCATTTCAGTGCAATCCAGTATTTCGTTTAAATAATAGTATAGAAAACAGTCTTCACATTTTTCTCACTTAGCAAGGGTCTGCAGCACCCTAGGTAGACCAATGTAATACCACCCTGAATCGAAAGTAACCCTCTTTAGTGGCATGCATATATATATATCTATATCTATATCTATATCTATATCTATATATATATATATATATATATATAGAGAGAGAGAGAGAGAGAGAGAGAGAGAGAGAGAGTGTGAGTGTGTCATGGTCTCCCTTGTAAGTGTTCTCTCTCTCCCTCCTCCCCCTCCGGTGACAGGTCCTCTCTGCCTCCTTGTGAGCCTTGCCCTGTGCCTGCGATAACGCTCAGAGCGGCAGTGTGGCCTGGATTCTGCAAGTGAAGGAGGAAATCTGCGGGGAAAGTAGAATTCTGCGCAAATTCTGCATTCCATAGTATTGCAGAATTCCCCCAGGACTAGGAGCTGAAGGCTGCTCGGTTTGAGCAACCTCTTTTGCATCAGAAACCTAACTTTGATGGATCTGATCTCGGGTGCTACCTGCAAGTCCTTGTTCTGGCAATGCTGACAGCGGGTCACCAATCAAAAACCAGATGCTGCTGCATGGGATCTTGTGGAAAATATATTTAAGCAGATAGTTAACTTACGTGAAGAATATTGTACCATGATAGAAAGTAATGAAGCAGAGAATCACTGATATTACTAGTGTAATAATTTGATATAAGGCCTATAAATTCTGAGAATGAATATGCCATTTTTCTTAGCCTGCTTGTAACAAAAAACAAGTTATGAGATTAGATATATTAAAGAGCAGTTACTCAAGAGGCTAATTGGGCAGATAGAGGAAAACAAGACCGTAACCACTTGGCCACACCTAACTGCTTGCTGATGTGATAAGAACAGACAGTTGGGGTCTCAAGAGCACATGGGAGTAGCCTGGAGAAGAAACTAGAGCAAAGGTCAGAAGAATTAACTTAAAAAGAGCAACATGAGACAAACTGAAATCAGAGAAAGAAGATCTCAGAAGAAAAGCTTTTGGACATTACCAGTGGTTATTGAAGTGCCTGATGAGCTGTTGCTGGTTTCCCGGCACTGTGTTCCCGTCCTTCCAAAGATATATCGGACTCACATTGGGAACTGAGTGAGGGGAAGTATTTTTATATATTTATTCTTTAATGCAAACTCTAATCTGTTAATAATTGTATCTTTTTTTCAATTTTAAACAGTGCACTTTTTCAACATTTTTATTAACCGGTTCCTGTACAACGTCAGTTTCTGTATTTCTCAGTCTATGAAAAGTAATTGCTGGAGTAAGAAATGGTGTAGGAGGATCAGCTTTCAACTTTGTGTAGTAGGGTTACGACACGAGTCGCATGTCCAGGCGGAGTCAGTCCTGCTTTATCCTGGGATTTCAGTGGCTTTTTTTTTTTAAATCTGCTTTGGATATTTGCAGATCTGCTTCAGAATTTCTTGAATGCTTTGGGGGGAACCGGACAGATCTCGGGGGAAACCTGATTTTTTTTTTTTTTTTTTTCTTTTAAGATGAACTCGATCCAGGCTGAAATCCACAGGCTTACAGTTTTCAACCTTAACTTGTTTGCACCTTGCTACTGTAGAAGCAGACAGACATGTGGCCTCTTTCTTTGCCCCAGGTCTTAATCTTTCTCTCCCCCACATAAAGATTGTGGTTCTTCACATTCTAATGCTTCTCTCCCCAGCTTTTATCACCGATGTTATTGTTACTTCCCTATAATGCTATCTTGAGAAAAACCCAAAGCACTTGATAAATGCTGAACCTGTGTCTCCAGGGCAAGTAGAGAGAAGTGATGTCAGCACGTTATACACTGTCATTGGAAATGGCAGCAGTGCTAGCATCACTGTTTACCACAAGCGAGCAGCTCCGTACGCCATCAGGGAGAGCCTCTTGCAAGATTAAGAGAGTTCACAATTACTGTTCCCTCTTTCTGGCTTTTACAAATTTTCGCCAATAATTTTTTTTTTTTCATTTCAGGCTCTCTCAATATATGATTACATTTATATTTGTAATATTTTTTTTGTGCATGCCATTATGTACTGTGTTTCTGTAGTGCTTCGTTATAGTCTGAAATGTAAAACTCACTGCGAGTGGTTCACCCAAGGGGAAACTAACCTTCTAGTGCTTATACTATCTTTCAAAGAAAAATAAAGTATAGATTGAAAATGCAAATTTTATATCTGAATATGTACAAGAAAATCAGTGGTGGGGAAATGTGTATACCATACACACGTTCTGGGCTCCATATACTAAGCTGCATTAAAATATTCCGTTAACACAGGTTAACCTGACAGTTTTAATGTGAACATTAACCAATGGTGAACTAGAGATTGAAAAGGCTTACGCATCTGCATTGCCGCTGCCAATAATGCAAACCTGTGTCCACATCCTACCCATGACTCTGAAATCAAGAAGCTTTGGTGCCTCAAGGCCATCCTGCCCCCTTTTCCTCAAATCCCACAAATCACGTGGCTTCAGTGTCCTGATCTATGTGGTCGTTGAGCCAGACCCAGAGGTCATATTAATCCACTTCTGCAATCCGTCCGCTGGCTACCATTAAATTTAATATTCTTACTTTCATTCCCACGGTGCTTAGTGGTGATATTATGGTTTGTGTTTCTGCAGTCTTTAATATCTACAAACTCTCTGGAGCATTAAGGTCCTTTGGGCACAATTTGTTCGACGCACCGTCAGTACGACAGGTCCCTCTTTGAGGTAATGGGCCACAACTCTGGAATTCCCTTCCAGAAGACATTAGGGTGGCAGAGGGTATTCAGTCAATTAGGAAACATGTAAAGACCTTATTTTTCAAACTAGCATTTTCAATAGAAGTATAAACAAGAGTTTTATGATAGGAGGTCTGAAGGAGTCTGTGGTGGTGGTTGCATGCAAGATGATGTATCTCTGCCATATTTTAGCCTTCTAGATAGGTGGTAAATGATGCCATGTTTTTCGTTCAGTGTTAAATCTGTGTGTATTTTTCTGTATCCTGCCTAGGGCTATGGCTAGAGCGGGACAGAAATTATTTTAAATAAAATCCCTTCTCTGACTCCACAAATGGAAGACCCTCTGTCTCAGCCCAATCCAACCAGTCTACAAACCTTGGTGCCCCTTCTAATGTCAAGAAAAGGAAGTGGGAGCGTGAGTCCTTCCTGCCGCCAAATTCAAAATGGCCCAGACTGATCGCACGTGGTCCTTTGCCCTGCACATGGTCCTTTGCCCTGCACATGGCCAATTTGAATTTGAGGGCAAGAGACAGTTGTATTTCCCCTCTCCCCCCGGCTCCATTTTCCTTTTGACAGCATTGGAAGGGGTAGGCAGGAGGGAGATCACCCGATATCAGAAGTGTGCATTGATTTGTAGAGTCGGGGGGTTGGACGAGAGCATTCAGGCCTCCTGTGGGGGCAGTAGGGGCATGGATCGGGGGGTCTGAAGTCTCTTGATTTGTGGAGTTGGGGTTAGGGATGATTTGGGGCATGGAAATGACTGGTTACACTCTCGGGGGGGAGACAGGGAAGGTCTCTTTTGTGGCTGTAGCCGTCAGTTTTTTCACTGTGGGACAGATTAGAGGAAATTACCTGGCAGGGTTTTGCTAACCCGTTTTAAAAGTATTCTCGAGCTGCTTAACGTGCGTGGTTTCAGGCATTAATCCGCCCTACATCCACATTAATGCTAATGCAGAGTAATATGTTATACTGAGATTGTCTGTGCTAATAAACGCAGGCCTGACTTTGCTTTACTGATTTTATCCGTGTTCAGCCTGGTTTTAATGTTTGCGAAGTCTGTTGACAAATAAAAACAGCATAAATGTGGAGCATTATTTAGTGCGTATGACACTAGGGGGTTTTATTTTGGAGGAAATAAGGGGGGCACAGATCATCAGGGCCGTTTAGCTTGGAGCTTTCAAGGATGGAGGAGGAGGAGAGCTGTTCAGGGCCTGTGGTTAGGTGGAGGTCACTGCGCTTCTAAAGCCAGAGAGCCTTGGCCTGCTCCTATGGCTGTGCAGCCTGACCTGAGCGGTGACTTGAACACATTCAGCATTCGGCAGGATGAAGGCCATTCCTCACGTCCCTATTAACAAGGGGGAGGGGGAGAGAGAATAATGCCCGCGGTCCTTACTCCAAGGTGGGAAAGGTCAGAAGTTAAATCAATAGACCGGATAATCCTGTCAGCTGTGAAGGAGACCTGCAGACCCAGGGCTGCCGCTTTAATGAAAGCCATGGGAGCTTGTCCCCTGCGTTTGCAGCTCTCTCGCGCCTGCTTGCGGCCGGGTCACGACGTCTTTGCTATTCCGCTGGTGCTTCTGGCCTTCCCAGGATCGGGAGCCTTGTCTGAAAGTCTTCCCTAAAGGGTTTGGGACTGTGGCAAGAGCCCAGTTTAATGAGCATGAAATGGGAGAAGGCCTTGTAGTAAACAGGCCCCTAGGTTTGCAGGGCTCTGCCTCACTTCTTGCTCTCAATCCAAAGGGGGCCTATTTACTAAAGCACCAGATATATATATTTTTCTCCTCTTGTATCTGCCATGGCGGTGTACAAGACCTAAATTAAATGACATTTGTATCGTGTGTGTGTGTGTGTTTGGGGAGGGTTCACTAAACAGCTTTGAGTAGCAGGGTTTAATGAATTCTGCGGTAGGTTTCTGTGCTCTGCCGCACGCTGGAGCATCGTAAGTTCTCAGCTGTAGCAGCCGTCTCCTCCCAAGTTAGCGCTGGATGGACCCAGGAGGTGTTACAAAAATCTCCCTCTCCCACTTAAAAAAAAAATATATACATGTAAGCCCCCTTAGGCCCCCTCCCCCTGGTGCTGCAGCTAGGAGTAAGGCTGCTCCTGGGAAGGCGTTCGGCCCAGCTACCTGATGAAGCCAGGACAGAGTCCTGGGGGCGCTCTGGGCCCGGTTTACTTCCTGTTTAAAATGATATAGATCCCGGGTGATATCTGGCTTCCTCTTCTGTTCCTTGCAACTATTTATTTATTTAAAAATATTTGCATTCTGCACCCTCCAAAGTTTTTTCGGGGGCGGAATCTTCCGGGCCTATCCCAGGTTTTCTGGAATTCCATTAGTATTTCCCCCCCCCTCCTCGGCCTCTCCTGGGAGGCTGGATCATGCGTCCATCAGCCTTTCCATAAAGAAATACTTTCTAATGTTTTCTCCGGGGTCCAGGATGCTCCCCCGTCACCCCTGTCGTCCCTCCCAGTGCTGGGAGGAGAGGAAACACCTTCTTACCTGCATCTGTCGCCTTCTTGAAAGGAGAGAGCCTCGGACTGAAGGCGGCAGATGCAGGTAGAAAGCAGTGCTGTTCTCCTGCTGGTGGGAGGACAGATGGGGAGGGAGGGAGAAGAGGATTGTGCTGGGAAAAGGGAGGGGGGGGGGGGGGTCATCACGCCGACATGAGGCCGAAGCGTGGGGTCCCCTACGTTTACCATAGGTTCCTTTATAATATCATTTGTTTCTAAGAGGTGGATGTTTGCAGGGTTTGTTCCGCTAGCCGGAGAAAAGCCAAAATGTTAATGTTTTCCCCCGCTCCCTTTTTCTCTGGAGAATGTACCTGTGCTAAGAGTGCAGCGCTGGGGGCATCCCCGGGGTGAATATCAGCAGCGCTGCCTGGACAAAAGTGTTCAGGAATGTCTGATTGGATAAATACACACCCTAAAGTTATCTTTGTGGAGTTATCCACGTATATTCAGCAGAATATTTATTTGGGCAAGTTTTTCAATGAATAGCTGGATAACATTCAATAAGGGCCTCCTGGTTTTTTTCCCTAAATAAGCTCATCTATCCAACTTTAACCCACTGCATCCTGAGGCTAGTTGGAAACTTAGCCTTACCTGAGTTTCCCTCTTATTATGTATAGCGTTACCATTGTAGGACAGGAGGACATAGCCTGTGAGGTCTGTCTTTAGAACAAGCAAAAAACAAGAGACTGTCCAGGCCTACTCGTAAATTATAATGTGTCCTTTCTTTCTTCCTTTCACATCCTTGGGCAATATCTAACCTTAAATGAAAGCTCCTGTGGATAATCATGGGAAAAAAACCCCTAAATTTGCTATCACAAGTAGAGACTGGATAGGCTTAACCCTATAAAGCCTTTCAGATCCACGCTATCAGGATGAAAACAAATTCTGAGTTCCCGGCAGCTTGTGACCTCCAATGGACATCCCAGGTCATTCACCAGGACTATTTGTCTTCAACAAACTTAGCAAGCTACTCCTACACTTATTTGTTTACTCAGACCTTGTTGGTTGTTGTCTGTATGTAGATCCACTTTTTTTCATTCCCCCTGCTGTTGAAGCAGAGAGTTATGTTGGATATGCATTGAAAGTGAAGTATCAGGCTTATTTGGTTTGGGGTAGTAACCGCCGTAACAAGCAAGCTACTCCCCGCTTTTTTGTGAATGCAAATCCTTTTTTTCCACATTTCCTCTTGCCGTTGAAGCTTAGAGCAATGTTGGAGTCGCATTAACCGTGTGTATGTTTATTGAATAAGGGTATTATCTCCAGGCAGTAGCCATCATTCCCGTGAGCCACCCACTCTTCATTCACGTCCTCTAGACTTTATGGATCCACAGTGTTTATCCCACGCCCCTTTGAAGTCCTTCACAGTTCTGGTCTTCACCACTTCCTCCGGAAGGGCATTCCAGGCATCCACCACCCTCTCCGTGAAGAAATACTTCCTGACATTGGTTCTGAGTCTTCCTCCCTGGAGCTTCAAATCATGACCCCTGGGGGGAGGGGGGGGGGTTTTGTGGCAGCGTGGTACGCTGCATAATAACGTAGTAAATGATGGCAAGGACCCAGTGGCCCGTCCAGTCTGCCCAGCAAGCTTTTTTTGGTTTTGTTTTGTTTAGGGTAGTAACTGCCACCCTGTGTGGGTCCCCCGTCCCCGTCCTGTCTTCTACTGTTTGTGCAGGTCAAATCCCCCCCCCCCCCCCGTATAACTGCCAGTCCATGCGAGTCACTCTGGTTAACACAGGTTACCCCTTCGTTACGTAACTCGTGCCCTTTTGTATTCTGTGACCATTCTTGCCTTCACTGCCTCTTCTGGGAGGACGTTCCATGCATTCGCCATCGTTTCCGTGAAGAAATGTTTCCTGATTTTGTTTTTGAGGCTGCCCCCTTGCAGCTTCATGTTATGTCCCATGGTTCAACAGCTTTCTTTCCACTGAAAAAGCCTTAATTCCCAATTAATGCTCTAAAGGTATTTAAAGTCTATTCTGCATCTCTCCTGTCCCTTCTCCACATATTTAGGTCCTTCAGTCTCATGTCTTTTGGTGCAGACCCCACACCTTTTGGTTCCCTTTCTCTGGACCACTTCCATCCTGTGCAACATTTAGCCGGCCACACTCAGCAGGGGACCCTGACTGCCTCTGGGCACACGTGCACCATGGTGGGGAAGCCCTAGACTGGGTATTTAAACCCCAGCTACGCTAACTTCTGTGCCTCAGCAGCCGGTCCTCCTGCAGCCTTGCAGTGTGTGCTGCTTCTCCTCCAGTGTTCCTGATCCTGTCTCGCTCCAGCCTGGCTCCTGTTCCAACCTTGCCTTGTCACTGCCTTGCCTCATCTCTAGCTCCTGTCTTGCTCTGTCCTCTGCCTGCCTGATCACCTGGTACTGACCTCTGCTACCAACCCTGACTTCTATGATCGCTGCCTATCCTGACATCAGCCCAGCTGCAGACTCTCTCTCTTTCTGACCATCCTTAGGGGCACTTGCCTAAGTCCTGTTGACCTCTGGAACCCAAGACTTCAAACTGCAGGGAACAGGTCTAGTATAAGTGAAGGTCCAGCTCAGTCCCAGCCTGGGGCATGTCTGCCAGCTGTCGACATGGGCCTAGTAGGTTCGCCTACTAGGCTGCGTCAACCATGCCACAGCACAAGAACTCACAACCATGACATCCTGTCTGGAGATGAGGTCTCCAGAACTGAACACCGTATTCCAGATGAGATCTAATCAGGGACTTGTAATGGGGCTTTACCACTTCCTTTTTCCTGCTGGTTTTGCCTCTCTATGCAGCCCAGCATCCCTCTGGTCTTGGCTACTGCCTTCTCACATTGCTTCACTACCTTCAGATCATCAGACACTATCACTCTGAGGTCTCTTTCCCGGTCCTTGCACATCAGTCTCAACTCCTATCAAATAGAGCTCCTTTGGATTTCTGCATCCCAAATGCATGACTCTGCATTTCTTGGCATTGAATCCCAGCTGCAAAATATTCAACTACACTCTTTCTTTTTTAGATTACTTTTCCGTAGGAAGTGGTGAAGACCAGAACTGTGAAGGACTTCAAAGGGGCGTGGGATAAACACTGTGGATCCATAAAGTCTAGAGGACATGAATGAAGAGTGGGTGGCTCGCGGGAATGAAACATAGAAACATTTCTATGGAAGGCGGTACCTGCAGAGACTCTTTGTAGTACTCTCTTATGGGTCTGGAGGATGTATGCGTTATGAAAGGGATTTGTAGGTTGAGAGGAGCGATTCGTTGGATGGATTTGTAGATTATGGTGATTGATTTATAAAGAATTCTGAAATGAATTGGCAGCCAGTGTAATTCTTTAAGGATTGGGGAAATGTGCTCTCTTCTCTTTGTATTTGTTAGAATTCTGGCTGCCGTATTTTGAACCATTTGTAGGTTTGGTATGTGCTGATGGGGTACCTAATAATAAAGAATTGCAATAGTCTAACTTGGAGAAGATTATTGCTTGTAGGATAGTCCTGTAGTCATGGTTGTGGAACAGTGGTCTTATTCTTTTTAGAACATGCAGTTTATGAAAGCAGTCTTTAGTAGTTTGGTTTATGAAAGCTTTTAAATTAAGCCTATTATCGATGATTGCGCCCAAATCTCTTACTTTTGTTGTTTGTAAATTAGTTTGAGGAATTGTGGGTGTGTGGCAGATCTCAGAGGATATGAGAAGGAGTTCCGTTTTTGAGGAATTTAGGATTAAATTCTTACTGGAAAGGAGGGAGTTGATTTCTTGTAGACAATAATCCCAAAGCTCGAGGGTGACTAGCTAGATGACATAATTTCCATGACATACCCCTTCGGTATTAAAGTACATAGTATGACTGTTCATATATTCTCCTGTTATAACCCCTCCCACAGTTACTAATGTAATCCATTTGTCTGTTCTTGTAAACCTCTGTTTTCACTTTATTCGGAGTGTAGGCCTGCACCACCTCCCCCAGATATTAATGTAAACCATTGATCTTTCATGTAAACTGTTATACCTGTAAACCGGAGTGAAGGCCATCACTAAACTTCGGTATATAAAAACATACAAATAAATAAATAAATATCTGACACTTTCCCAACTGATATAGGTGTTCCCCAAGGTTCAGCATTATCAGCCACACTATTCAACATCTATTTACTGCCTATATGCGCATTACTAGCAAATCTAGCAATCAACTTCTTCCTATATTCAGGACATACAATTCTATATCTCTTTCAACAAAACATTTGAAAAAACTGCGTAGTGTCTGTCAACACACATGAAGGCCATACAACAAAAACTTTCTCAACTGAATTAACTCTAAACCCCCCCAAAAAACTGAAATTGTGTGGTTAAGGAGAGATAAAACGATAATCAAACCGCCAACCGTAGACGTAGGAATTATTAATATTACTCCTTCAGAACAAGTATTAGACCTAGGAATTCAGATTAATATGAAAAAGCATACAAGCAAATTAATCAAAACAGGATACTCCAAGCTGAGAATATTATATCAGCTGAAACCACTGCTAACAATACAGGATTTCCGCACTATCCTACAATCACTAATATTCTCATATTTGGACTACCGCAACTCCCCATTACTAGGCCTTCCTTCAAGTCTACTAAAACCACTACAGCTACTTCAGAATGCCTCTGCGAAACTCTTACTAGGGTCAAGGAAATTCGAACACATCACCCCCTTGCTGATAGCACTGCACTGGCTTCCTGTACAAGCCAGAATTCAGTATAAAGTTTTAACTCTAATTTTCAACATCATCAACAATATTAACCCATGTTTATCAGGAGTGACACGTCAACATTACACACCATAGAGAGCCTTCAGGTCACAAAACAAAGGACTTCTAACAGTGCCTTCCACTAGGAGCACATACCTAAACCAAATAAGAGAATGAATGTTTTCTATAGCAGGGCCTCAAGTTGTGGAACTCTCTTCCAGTCTCATTACATTAGATAACAGAAAGAGTTTCAAGAAAGAACTGAAAACGTGGCTCTTTAGAAATGCATACGATTTAATGTAAAATACCAATATGCCGATAATTTCAGTAACAGAGATAATAGTAGTGGAGCGAGCAATAAGTGATGATCAATTTAAAGTGTATTGTTAGCAGAATTAGAATTTGTATTTACTATGGTATCGTCCTAAAAATACATGACTATGAACTAGATTATATGTTTGCTATTGTGATGTCTTAGAATATGTATGAATATGAACTAGAATATGTATTTGTTATAGTGTTAACTTAGAATGTGAAGGCTGACACACAGTATGTGATTGTTGACCAAGAACATGAATGCTGATAATGTAAACCATTGTTATCTTTTGGAACCACGGTATATCTCCACACAACATCCCTTGTCTCCTTTTAATCTTATAATGCCACTTCTGGCCTTCCCCCTTTCCCTGATTATATCTGAAAAATGTTTTGTTGCCTTGCTTTTTACCTCTTTGGCAGTCCTTTCTTCACTCAAGTTTTTGCTATCTTGATTTCTTTTCTCGTCTCTTTCAGTTTCACCAGATACTCTTTCCTATTTTTCTTGCGTCGGAGGTGGACCCTTGGGCTGAGGTGGGGTTGATGCAACCTACTCCAACTGCTGATGGTGGGGACCCACGGATCCCCCACCATCAGCAGGTGGAGTGGGCTGAAGCTAGAGGCCACTGGAGCTTCACCTATACCAGCCCTCTTTTCCCCTCGGGTTGAGCTTGGGTGCCGGGGCCAGCAGGACTTAGGTAGGCCTCAAGGTTAGCTAGAGATGAAATGTGATTCAGCCCAGAGACAGCAGTCGCTAGATGGTGTAATATCCTGGACTGGATTCGATACTGGAACTCAGGCGCCAAAGGAACAATGAGGACCTGGAGGCGCTCAAGCAAAGGAAGGCCTAAGCCTTGAAAGTCCACGTCCAGAGGATAGGCAAAGAGAGGCGTCACTGACAGGCTAGGATCAGAACCGGCAGCGAGTGGAAGTTGTGGCAAGCAATGTGGAACTCTGGACACTGGAAAGTCTGTAGCGTAGTCGTTCAAAGCAAGGGTCAGGGCACGGAGAAGGCAGGTGTAGTCAGGCGTAACGGAGGTCTGGGGCTGGAGAGAAGCTGAAGAGTAGTCAGGCACAGCAGAGTCACATCCAAGAAGGCAGTCCAAAAAGTAGCAGAAATCAGGAACTAGAAGGGAAGCCCGAGAGGCAACTAGGAGCGTGGGAACCTGTTGCAAAGGCAAGCTTTGACTGATGATTGATAACACCTGGACGGGCCCAGCGGCCCTCAGCGCACCGTGGGCCCTTTAAGTCCGGGTGAGGGGCGCGGCACACGCTAGAGAAACCCGGAAGATGAGGCAGCCGTCGGCGGTGCATCTGCCTTGAGGCAGGACTGCGAGGAGGACGGCAGCAGCGCCTCCACTACGCCAGAACACCGAGAGCCGCAGGCAGGACTGCCGAGAGGAGGGCCGCACAGGAGGCGCTCCCTCCATGTCGTAGAAGGGACCGCGTCTGCTCCGGTGGTGGCGGGAGGTGAGGAAGGCCGGCCATGGGTTCCGTGGTTGGCCGATGGTAACAATCTTCCTTCTTTTTGGTTCCTTTGCACTTTTTAAATGCTGATCTTTTTTGCCTTTATATTTTCACCATCTCTTGGGAGAACCATATTGGTTTCCTTTTCGTTTTACTTGTATGTACTTTTCTTACATAAAGATTTGTTGCCTTAATTGCTTCTTTTATTTTGTCCCACTGTTCCATTTCACCCAGTCTTCTAGTTCTTCCTTAAAGTATCTCCCCATTTTAAGAAAGTCTGAAATCCAGGACTTTGATCTTCATGTGGCTTCTGTTGAACTTGGGCGCTATATCAGACCATACAATCTGATGATCACTAGTGCTCAGGTGGGCACCTACCCAGACATTCGTGAGCACCAGGTCTGGTATCTCTCTTCCTCTCTATGGGTTCCATCACCATTTGTCTAAACAGAGCACCTTCAAGGGCATCTACAAGCTCTCTACTTCTTATGAATTCTTCAGCAGGGATACTCCAATCCACACGGAGCAGCAGTTGCTACTACCCTTAACAGAAGGCTTGCTGAGCAGACAAGGAAGACTATTTTGGTCTTTACCTGCTGACATTCACTATGTTACTATGTTGGATGGTTTCTGTAGGTGCATCTTTTTTATTCTTTTCCAGATCATGAATACTATCGGCCTTCTTAGAGCTCTTTTAAAACTACAGTTCCCTTGTACTCTAATATTCATAGTCCTGCTTTTGTCAGTGCAGAATAAATGACTGATAATACCAGAGCTTTTAGACGTGAGCACCAAAGACTCTCTAGCACTGCCTGGAAGGGTCTCTGATAGATTGTGGTTGCTTAGTAGTCTTGAATGCTAAACAGTGAATTGTAGATAACAGGTTTCCCCTATACATTCCTGCCAGAGAGGCAAGGTGATTGAAGGAACATCTTAAATAATACTTGAAGCAGCAAGATAACTGAAGAATTCAGCTTGCTCTGTCAACCCATGATTTATAAACTATTGACTGAGAAATGAAGGCTTAGTGGATTTTTCCCTAGAAACAGAAGTAAAATTTAAGACCCATGCGCGTTTGCCGGCGCGAGCACATGAATGCGCCAGTTTTATCACATACGCGCATATATGCAAGTACGTGCACGCTGTTATAAAATTGGCTGCCCGTGCGCACAAATTCAATCTTGAGCAGGTAAGTGGGGAGGGTGGATTTTAGTAGACACGTGCAGCGATGCAATAGGCCTTTTGCCCAGTTCTCCCCAGTAAGGGATGGGACTTCCTAACCCCCCTAGCTAACTTGCCTCCCTTTTACCCTATTGGCTCCGAGCCTGAAAACCCCGCTGACTGGCCTAGTTTTTTTTGTTACATGACTTACACGCCTTTCCTATCAGAAGTAAAGTTGCGCGGTAGGGGACCCTGGCGTGTGCTCGTGCGCGTAACTACTTAAGTGCTGACTTCTTGGTGCAGTCCCGGTTTGTCCATGCCCCGCCCCTTTTGGTGAGAAAAAATGTTATGCGTGCACCCGCACTGGTTTTAAAATCCGCGTGGCATGCGCCAGGCAGAGTCAGGCATGTATCTCCCAGCTTTGGCTTGTGTAGGGCTTTCAAACTCAGCCAGATGGTTTCTTGTAAGAAGAGGATCGTGTAATCCGTGTGATTTCATCTCAGGAGGCAGATCCGGTGCTATCTAGACTTCTGCTGGACCAGTATCGACACTAAATCATTCTATAAATTAAATACATCTTTTGAAACCAGAACATAAACACATTGGAAAGCCACTTAACTCTCTGTACAGCCACTGTGCTGCTGTAGCATCTCTAATGAAATTTTAATTTTACTCGGATGAAAAGAACACATCTTTTGCCAAAACTTTACACTATTCTGACGAAGATGTTTTGATAAATAATTAAAGTGTCAGCATGGTTTTGTGAAGTGTAAAAACGCATCTGTAAAAGATGTCTATCTGCAGAGCCTAATCTGTTTATTTCTAAACTGACTAAAATTCAGATGAATTGATCTACATTTAGAGAAGCCTCCAGGAGCATGGCTGGTCCACCTTTCTTTGTTTTATTCTTTTTATTGCAAAACTGCTGAACCGCTAGTATGTGCAAAATGCAGATAATTTTCACAGGTATGGGTTCCACCCTAGCTCTGATGATGCACTCATATATTTTACCAATCAGTGTGTACAAGTTTCCTGCTATTTATTTATTTGTTTTTACAATAAATCACTAAATCCATCCACACTCTTTCATTCAGACATCTTTATCTTGACTTTTGCATGTAAGTTTCTAATTTCTTTTCACTTTATATTTCTTCTCTGCTATCTGAGCAGTCATAAACCATTTCTCTGCAATGTGGGAAGAATCGGCTACACAAGCGGGTCACATTGTGTAACAGCGCCAGTGCAGAGCAATTCCTGAATAGTTTTGGAAAGGCTTGGAAGGCTTGTAAAGACATGCATGGGACAGTCCACCCAGCGGCAGCTGTGCAAGGACCCCTCGGTGATGTAATAGACGTGCATGGGACAGTCCACCCAGCGGCAGCTGTGCAAGGACCCCTCGGTGATGTAATAGACGTGCATGGGACCGTCCACCCAGCGGCAGCTGTGCAAGGACCCCTCGGTGATGTAATAGACGTGCATGGGACAGTCCACCCAGCGGCAGCTGTGCAAGGACCCCTCGGTGATGTAATAGACGTGCATGGGACAGCCCACCCAGCCGCAGTTGTGCAAGGACCCCTCGGTGATGTAATAGACGTGCATGGGACAGCCCACCCAGCCGCAGTTGTGCAAGGACCCCTCAGTGATGACAGATAATATATTTTCCTCCACTCTGCCTGGGAGAAATCAGCGTTTTCACGATCGGGCTTTCTTAGTTGGCTTCTTTGTCCTCTATTAGGATTTTTTTTGTATTTTCAAAGTTTTATTATTATTCATTTATTTATTTATTTATTTTTGTCATCAGTCACCGGGTCCTGTGTACTTAGCTCTTCTCATTGTGGGCGGGTTTGGGTGGTCTTGATTGGCCCTCATTTTTCTTTGCAAAGCTTTGGCTATTTTCCTCGCCACAGCCAAGAAGAAGTGCAGAGGCTTCTAGAAATGTCTTTGCCTCAACGTCAAAATATCCATCACTGACCCTTATGAAGTTTTATGCAATGTTTGGGGTTAGGGCGTGGTATCCTTTCTTGTGGAATTTGTTCAAAGATGTCATCCAAGGCCCTCGAGCTCCAGTGATTGAGATTGTAGGGATATCATTGCTGCAAAGACCAGTCCAGTCCGTTGGGGCCGACACTGAAGGCATCAACATGAAGGATCCAGGAGCTGCACCAATCACTGGCGATGCTTGGACATAGGCCCAAAGGCAAGGTTTCGTAATCTGACTGCTCGATACCCGTGAGGACTTCCTCAGGATTGAGCTTGGGGCCAGAGGACCAGAGCTGAGCATCACAGAAAGACTTTGCAGCTTTGGCACCGTTCTGCAGTGAGCAGACAGATTGCAGCGACATCACTCTGCCTTCCAAAGTGCAAGACTCAGCTGTGCCTGTCTCTAGGAGTCCAGACATTGCCACCAGTACATCCCTTCCTTGATTACCTACTGAGCCCACCCAAGCATTGACCTCAGCAATATTTGATGGATTTTTGAGGCTCTCACTAAGAACCTACACCAGGTGCTGCTGCCTTGGAACCGGTTGTGATTCGAAGAGAAACAGTGCTTGGGACCTACAATATGTGGAATAATCTTATTGCGTGCTGCAAAGTTATGTATTAACCAGCCCTGTATGGCATTGCATTTCAAGCATCGGAGGTGCAAGCTATTCCATTTTTCAACCTTTCTTGATCAAGTTATTGCTCCATTTAATATCTTATAATGCATTTTTAATCTGCTGTTTTCAGTGTATGAGTATAGTTTGAAAGACTTGTTTATGCATGCATTATCCAATTCAGTTTTTAATTTGATATTCCAATAATGCCTTGTTTGTTTTAATTACAGCTACTCAAATTCTTGTGCCATAGTGACTGGGTTACCTTGCTTGCTATTTTGTCTTTTCCCATTGAATTATGACATCTTCTTAATACCGTGTTTAGTTTCTTGCTTGAAATTATTCACAAAGATGGTTTTGTGGTATATCGAATTATTGTTGCATCTAATGGAAAGAGTGGGCTTCACATTATACTCATCTAACCTGTCTTTAACAGATTCAATGCCTGTTATGCCAGATTTTAAAAGCAATATTTTCCAAACCAGGAGCAAAGGTTCTATTTCCTACTAGAAATAAATGCAAACTTATGGAAATACCCACAGTCCCTGAATGTAATCTGAAAAGCAGAACATCAATCAAATGAATTAAAAGCTATGTTGAGGCTTCCTTTTTCCAAATCGTCCAATACTTCCTCTCTCTTGTAATTAATAGATTTAAACAATTTCTTGGAGTGTCCATTCTGGGTTGATTTATCAGCAGATCATCTGCTAATAATGTGACTTTTAATTCTTTTAGCCCCACGGATGCCTTTGCGGTCCATCTTTCTTAACCCAAGCTTGCAATCTGATACCACAGTAGATTGCACAACTTTCCATCCTTTGCGGAAGGAAAGGATCTCCTTTCTAGAGAAAGTGAGAGAAGGGCATTTTTTTAAATCTCGTTTTGGAATTGACCAGAATTATAACTGGTGCTTTTTATTTAAATAAGGAGTCTCCCTGGGGCTACAACGCTACTCTCAAAGCCTCAGAATTCAAAGGTTGCTGGTTCCAGCTCTAGGAAGAAACAGTGGTAAGGGTTGATTTTTTGACCCGGCAGTTTCTGCCTGCAATTCTGTGCTTCCAACTCAATTGGAACCAGAGCTAAGATCTGGCACCAGAAGCCTTCATTCATAACTGCCCAATTTTAGATCCCCTCCCCAACTTAATGCAGTCATGACAGAAACCATTCTTTCCCAGGTCCTTCTGGAGCCCTGCAATCATGGGCCCTGAATCCTGCCACTAGATGGCACCACTGTCTGGGGCGGTTTTACCATTAGGCAGGGTGAGGCAGTTGCTTCAGGCGGCAAAATGTTTGGGTGGCAAAAGTGTCACCCCCCCCCCCCAAAAAAAACCCCCCCAAAACATCCCTCTGGTGACCGCCTCATTTCCCTGTCAAAAAGAAACTAAAAGTCCTACTCAGTGGCACAAGTAAAGGTGCTGGTGGGTTCCCAATCATAAGCAGGAATTGAGTGGCAGTAAAATAACATCGCTGTTAAAGCCCAGAAGAAAGGAGGAGAGGAGGCCTGAGAGGTGTGCGTAGAAGAGGGAGAGGCTGTGTGTGCGTGAAATCCTGCATGTGTGTGTGTGTAAGAGAGTAAGTGCCTGTGTGTGCATATGAGAGCCTGCGTTTGTATATGAGACAGCTTGTCTGTATATGAGAGAGAGACTGCAGGTGTGTATGAAAGAGAATGCGTGTGAGAGCTTGCATGTGTATGAGAGAGAGCCTGCATATGTGTGCGAGAGAGATAGAGCCACCTGTATGTGAGAGCTGCTTGTGTATAGTTTGTGCAGCTCCCTTCCCCCAAGTCTGTGACAATTTCCAGGTGACTGGAAATCAAAAGAGCTCAAGTATTTATTTATTTTATGGTCTGGAGAGCTAGAGATTTTTTAATCCCATTATTTTAAATTTTGGAGTATTTTCATATGTCTGCTGTTTTGAAATATTTTATTGTTTGGGGAAATAGAACAAATTTATATGACTTTTTAAATTATTGGATGTTTGACAGCTGTTTTGACATTTATTCTTTCTATTAGTATGGTTTTAATATTATATTTTATCTCTTGATTTTATTGCTTGATGTTTTGTGAGGAATGACAATGATTCTGTTTTTCCATTGTTGTACTGCATAATACAGACAGGTTTGTGATTTCCAGAGCCATGTGGGTGAGAGAGAGTGAGTGAGCCAGTGAGCATGTGTCAGCAAGAGAGAATGAGTGAACCAATGAGCATGTATATATATATATTTACATTTATTGAGATTTATGAATCACCTAACACTAAAATAGGTCTAGGCGATGTACAAGGATACAAGCATAAAATAATAAATCATAATAAAATAGTGTAGAAAAATCCCTCAGTAGTCATATCTCAATTGTTTTCTTGCAAAAGAATCCCTGAGACAGAAAAATGTGTATATAAAATATGTTACAAATGAAGGGCTCTCTAACTCAGATATGTATCCCCTTAATTTCTCTCCAAACCCAATATTTTCCCCAGATAGAGTTCAACGTTCGCATAGTATAGGGTGTTTGAGAGCAGTTATCTTGCCCATTCTAAGGACTTTATCCAATCTTGGCGGTCCTCCCACCGCTGGGCTGGGCTGGCCTGGCCTGCCAGCGAGCTGCTTATTCATTTGTTTGTTTTTGTATAGCGACGTTGGTGCGGTGCATCACATCGGTTTACAATAAATAATATTCACATACATACTTGGGTAAAGACAGGACTGATGTTGCTGTTTGTAGACTCAGACGCACAGGCAGATGCTCTCATTTCTCTTTCCCCCTTTCTCTCTAGTTCCCAGCTCTTCCTGCTGTAGGATTTATCAAAAAAAAAAGCAAAGGGACACAAAGCAGGATCCCCAAGCCGCTGTCCCCACCGTGCTGCTCGCGTGCTCCCCAGTCCGCATCTCTACCTGTCACCCCCTTTTTAATTCCTGCTGCTGCTGCCGGACGTTCAGGCGCAAAGGGCAGGACGTCTGCAGCACTCACTGAATTCAGAGATAAGAATGGAAATCGCGTTTAGTGAAAGATCTCATTTTTTTTGGAATGGAAGGAGCTGATGTGTTTCAGACGGGGTTCAGTCTGGCCAGTTTCAGATTATCCGTCTTCTGTTCGATATCACCACGGGGCACTGTGGTGATCTCCAACGTGCACAGTGGCCCAACTGTATGTAAATACATCTCATGCATATTCATTAGGAGTGTCTTGTGGTCCTGGAGGACTTGAAGTGAATACCAATGGGGGAAAAAGCCTACAGATTTCAGAGCTAGCACATCCTGCGCTTGAAAAGACAGCGTCCCACCTGCCTCGGGACCGAGGGTGCAACCATCAGCAGGAGACCAAAATCACATTTCTCGTTCAGGCTGTTTCTGGGGGAGTAATTAAACCATCTGTTTAAAAACAGCGGCTCCCAGCCTGGGGTCCAACCCAGAACGGAGGCAGCTACTGAGTGAAAAAAAAGAGCAGGCTGACCTCACCCAGGAGGAGCTCTGCTGAGGCCCAATCCCCGCTGCCTGTAACAAGGCCACGAAGAGCCCGGAGGCAGGAACGAGTGTGGCTGATCCCAGTGGTGGAGTCGTGCCGAGAGGAGGAGGAGGAGGAGGAGGGAACCCCGGCAGCAAAGCAATCTTCATCATAAAGCATAGGGCGACAAGACTGAAAGATCTATATCCACCCCCCCTCCCCCCCCGGAGGAGATGTGATGGAGACGTTTAAATACCGCCAAGTGATAAAGGCACAGGAGGTGGGTCTGGAACAAGGGTTTATGGATGAGAGAGAAAGGGGTTAGAGTCGGGAGCAATCCAGGGAAATATTTCTTTACAAGAAAGCCTATTGGAGCGTGGGAGGAGCCTCCTGTGCAGGTGAGACTGCGAGGGACCACACCTGGGGGCGCAGACCGGATCGGCCACGCGGTGCTGATCTGCAGGAGGAGGGAATACCCTGAGGATCCCTGCACGCACCCTGGTCACCTTCCTGACCGGGCCATGGGGGAGAAGGAGGGCCAGAGGGAGGCGAGGAGGGTGGGGGGAATGGGCAGTGGGGGTCGAGCAGGAGCAGAGACACAGTTGATATGGGTAAGCAGTCTGTAATATTAAGTTTTATGCTGTACAAATGATTATTTCTCACGTTAATCAGGTTTCTGTATGGCATTTCACTGTAATGTAAAAATTAAAGAGAAACATGGGTTACGACCCCCCCCTGGTTTAAAACTACAAGGAAATTCACCCCCTCCTTTTAATGCAAATGAAAACGTAGGTTGGCGTTGTGTCACAAATTGGTGGAAAACCTGTAACCCTGCTGTGATGGGCACGGGTTATGCAGGATGTGGAGGTTCATTAAATCGGGGGGTGCTGCATATTAAAAATCCAAAAGCAAAGTGGAGGGGCAGAGGCCTGAAAGATGAATCCCGGATCCTTTCTGGCTCCCAGCATAGAATACATGGGGGGGTCCTTGAAACTGTGCCAAGTCAGCAAAAACCTACAAATCAGTCCCCAGCAAATCACTGACCCTGCTGCTAGAAAGTGCACTGGAGGAGGAGGATCTGGCGGATAAACTACCACAGAATGGCAAAAACAGACAAAAAACCCCCCCCAACCCAAAGATCGTGGCAAAAGATCCACGATTCAGCAGACAATGGTAGCAATGATCTCTTACTAATCCAAGATTAAATGCCACTGAGATGTTTCTGCAAAACCTGGAGAGGCAGAGAAGGACCTGCTGAGGCAGCGGGGGTCCCCCTAACACGATGGACGTGCTTTGCCGCTGCATAACAAGAACAAGATCTCACTCCATACCGGTAAGCTGCCTGCCCCTGCTAGCATGAGCCCTGGTATAGTAATGAGTTATTAGCACACCCCGCACCCCAGCACCGGCAGCAGCCTCTGCTATTTCCACAGCAGCTGGGAATGGATCCCATCAATAAGGATTCTGAGCGTTGTTAGGCCCGGCTTTTTTTTTTCTCAGTGGTGAAGGCAGAACTACAGTTCCCAGAAACCTGCAACCCCCAAAACAGAGAAGGAAAAGGCCACTTGACCCACCCAGCCTGCCCATTACTTCCCTGCTGTTATGCGGTCACAGGTCTTATTGAGTTTGTGCTCAGGACAAGGTTTTACAAAATAATAATAATAATTACACAAAAAAAAAGATTGGGGAAACGTGCTGATGGACTACCAACAAGTATTACTGTGAGCTGTGCCGTTTCACGTGGCAGAAAGAGGAATTTGCAGCCCAAAACCAAAGGGGGTGACTGCAGACCACTTTTGATCCTGGTTGGTACAATTGTTTAATCAGTTTCTAGGTGCTAGGTTAGTACCTGCCTGTCCGGGTGCACGGTTTCCACAGGAGATGCCAGCATCCTCCTCCTCTCTCATGCACTTCCTCAAACAGCAGGCACGTGCGTGAGAATGTCCTTAGTAGGGAGGTCGGACCTTGCTTTCGGGAAGTGCTGGGTTTGGTAAGGAAAGCAGAAGTCCAGATTGAGAAAAGGGGAACAGATACGACCTGCTTTGACTCAGCAGTGGCTGTAATGCTACCTCCCCTCCCTGTTTTAGAGAAACATGGAAGCTTTCAGACTCCAAGGTAAGTTTAGTTTTCTGTCTTTTTCCTTGTTTGACCTTGAAGACCTTCCACTGGGGGCAGGTGCCACGTTCTCCTCTACTTTCCTGTCACCTCCAGTCCCAATATTATCTGAGTTAGGAGGCAGCTCCATCCTTGCAGAGTTGTCCCAAATGCAAGATTATATATATAAGGCAAAAAATAAGTGCTCAGGCCAGTTTATACGCAAAGCAAATTTTTTTTTATTTTTTTTTTTGCTGTTCATCGTAAAGCACAATTGAAGTTATTCTCAATGATTCTGCAATTTAGCATTTCTTCTGGGTCCCTTCCAGCTGAGATTGTGAAAACAAAGGGAGCGGTCTGCACTGATTGGGTTGCAGAAGGGCACTATATCAGCTGAAAGGGTCCCCACCCGCCACCATCGCTTTGATTTCCCCTGCTCCTTGCCTTCTTGCCACATTCAGCAGGCTCTATAAGGGGGCAGGCTCATCTCTTGCCTCTTGCCGTTTTCCGGGTCCATGTGCAGGAAAGCAGTGCAGCACCCCAGTGCTATTGTCTAATGTTTCTATTAAAAAGAACATTTTTTGAGGGAGGGTGAGAGCAGCCCGATGGCTAAGGTGGCAACTGCTCGGCACTACCACGTGGGAAGCTCCAGGATTCAATCCCCGAGTCAGATCCTTTGCTCCCAGGGCCAGCTGCAGAGGCAGCATTCATAATCTCCCTGGGGAGAGGGAGTCATGGTCCTTGCTTAAGGATGATGCCTAGAGGCTGGATTCAGGGCCCAGCGTGATCACTGGAATGACCAGAGGCAAAGATATCAAACAGAAGAAGAATCATGAAGCGAACGCAGCTCTGCTTCCTACTGAATTGGAAATACAAAAGAGCAGGAGAAAACTAGGTGAAAAAAAGCTTTTTTTTTTTTTGCAATATAAAATGACACACAGCTTTTAACATGGATAAACAGCATAGAATATGATGGCAGAAAAAGACCTTCCGATCCCTTTCGTCCTATACACACTGAACGACCCACTCGCACTGTCAACAAAGGCACCCTCTCCATTCCCCCTTTGAAAAAAGCCCACCTCTCCTTTACTAGGGACCGTGCACTATCCATTGCAGGCCCTAAACAATGGAACGCCCTCCCTACCACTCTCAGGCTAGAGCCATGTTACGCCAAGTTCAGAAAAAACTTAAAACATGGCTCTTCCGACAAGCCTACCCTGATTAAATACACTGACTTCCGCAAGTATCTTGCCTACGCCTTGTATATTCCTGTAAATAGTCCGTTGCAGTTTTATTTATTGCTCTAATTCCTCCTCCTCCTGCTCTATGTATACTCCTCCTTGTTCGCCCTCCCTGTTCATTGTAATTTCTGCCTTTTAAGTTACATTGTAAACCGGTATGATGTATGCATACTAATACCGGTATATAAAAGTTTTTAAACAAATAAATAAATAAATATCTTCTGCCTGGCGTATTTTCAGTTGACCAAATTTTTTTCAGACTGTAATCCTTTTTTTTTTTTTTCCACCTAATTACATTTACATGATCAAATTTGCATTTTGAATCCTGTGCTTTATCAGTTTTTGCTGATTGCGCAGCTGCCCGGCCACGGGAACAGAATAACCTTTAGACTGACTGTTTTCTGTGACCTTTTAAATGACCAACAATGTGAGCAATACAAATACACAGTGCTGTGAGGGGTCAAAAGTAAATTTATTATTATAAACTAACAGGGCATTGCTGGGTTGCTTCGTTTTAATGCTGCTGTGGTCAAAGCACCAGCACCGAAAGCTGAGCATCTGTCCGCCAGAGCCGTACAAGACACTTCCTGCTCATTCTATTGTTCTATTAAGAACCCGTTACTGCTGCATCTGGGCATCCCTTCAGTCTACTGCTTCCAGAATTGGCTAGGATGAATGAAATACTCCTCGTGATTATGTAGCGCTGAAACGGAGACGACCAAGAGATGTGTGGACATTGCATATCATTTACTCTTCCTTCTTTGGGACAGAAATTTGCAAATGGCTATGGCTACTATTTATTTAAAAAAAAAAATGTATATCCCGCACCTGTCTTTTGTTCATGGCGGATTACGGAGCTGACATACATAATCCTAAAACGTCAAACAACACACAAACTCAAGGCTGGTTGATCAAAGGATCGAACACGACTACAAAGATTAATAGAATTTAAAAATGTAGGATACAGAGAACTGTCCACCAGGCATCAACCACCCGTTCCTGAGCAAAGTACTGCTTATAGAACGAGGGTTTCCAAAAGAGATTAAATACATGCCTTCAGCTGTTTCTTTAATTGTTTTTTTTGACAAGAGTTTATGCAGAATTGCTCGTGTAACGAGTTACAGAAAATTAGACCAGCAATAAAAAATGTTCTATTGCATTTCACCAAGCCACACATAGCAGACAGAAGCGACTTCTAAAAGCCCATGGTTAGCCAATTGTAAAGCTCTACCTGGATAATAGGTCCACAAAATGGGATTTAAGGCGTGACAGCAGATATATTCAGAATGTATGAATTAATAAAGCAACCTTAAAGCTGACTATCCACTGGACTGGAAACCATTGGAGTTATGTGTTGACTCAGGCTGGTGCCAGTTAATACACGCGCTGCTGAATTTTGAAGTGGTTTGAGAACTGTTGTGGGGAGACCAAGATTTATGGCATTATAATAGTCCAAACCTGTCAAAATAAGAGCTTGTAAAATGGTCCAGAAGTCATCAGATAATAAAAATGGCTTCAATCGTTTTTAGCAATCTCAATTTGAAAAGAGCAGGCCTTGTAACGTTCTGAATATGGAGTGGAGTGGAGGAGTAGCCTAGTGGTTAGAGCCACAGGCCATGCACCAGGGAAACCAGGGTTTAAATCTTTTCCTCTCCTTGTTACCTTAGGCAAGTTACTTTACCCTCTATTGCCTTAATTGCAAACTTACGCCGAGATTCATCAAAATGCTATAATAATGCATGGATAATGCCTGCGCTAAGAAAAAGGGGTATGTTTATGGAAATTTGAGGATTACAGCATCACACAATAACATACCACTTCTCACTTTCTTCTCACCCACCTTTTAACCTACCCAAGAGAAAAATGTTGCCCCTATCAGCTCTCTCTCTCTCTTCCCACCAGCTGTCATCCATTTTTAGCCAGGGTCTAAACGAAAATGTTGCTGCTGACCCTGTCCAGAAGAGTGTTTAGAAGTGGGACTGTTTGAAGGGTGAGATCAGATGCAGGTCAGATTTGAGGGTTGCATCAGCTGGAGAAGGATTGGCTGTGGAGGGGTGAGGGGAGAATGACACAAGATCAATTGGGGTATGTAAGAAAGGAGCTGGGGTGAATGGGAATCAGTTGGGAGGGGATGTAAGAGAAGGTTTGGGGGAGAGGAGGTGAGGCTGGCAGGTGAGACAGGGAATGGGATACGAGGGAAGGGATGACAGGATCAATTGGGGGGGGCTATAGCGGTAAAAAGGAGGATAAATTGGGGGTTAAATGGCTGGGAAGAGGATCAGCGGCAATGATACAAAACGGGTTGGATGGGGTAAGAGAGGGGATCAGCTGTGAAGGTGACAGGAGCTAGGGGATGTAAGAGGTGCTCAGCTAGAGGGGCAGAGGTTGAGAGAAGATGTCCTCTGGAGGAGATAGAAGTTGAGAGAAAAGATTGACTAGAGAGAGTGGAAAGTGAGAGTGGAGTGATTGTTGAAGGGGAAACTGCATCCCTGCTAATTTTTCATCATCCTGTGCGATAAAATGGGGTCACATTGGCTAAAAGTCTGAGAAGCCCTGGTCTAGCTGTAGATTAAAGTCACATAAGATAAGAATTTTTAAGTTGATGTTTAAGTCAATTGGAAATTAAAAAATTGGTGAAAAGTTATAATTGAGATTAGGAGGATAGTAAAATGAACAAATACTAAAACAAGAAGATCTTTAAGAGCGGAAACATTTATGGAGGCAGCAGTGTGCTCCTGCCGGAACCACTTTCCTTCAGAAGTCATAAGATCCGAGGAAAGGGGAGAGAGGGAGTGCCAGCACTGTAAGTCTGGGGAGTTGGAGGGTGTTAAGGTTCTGGGGGATGTGGTGAGAGGAAAGGGTGAGTGAGGACCCAGGCTTTTTTAGGTTTTTAGCTCACTTAGCAGCAGAATCTTCATTCACAACTACCCAGGGATCTCCCCTCCCAACTTACTTAGCCCATTTGTGGCATCGATGCTCTTCAGCCAATGAGGGGTTGGGGGGGGGGGGGGGCGGCCCTGTACCAGGGCTCCTTCTGGAACCTTGTAATCATGGGTCCTAAATCCAGCCATTAGGTATCGCCATTTCATGGTGACTGTGACTCCTTCCTCTACAGGGGCTTCTCCAGCATTCGTGGCCCTGACCAACTTGTGAAGTGGAAGACCTAGATTCCAGAGCCTTTTTCATGGCCACTGAACCATCTAGGCAGCCAGCCCGAGGATTGGGGAAGTTCTTAGTTTAATTAGATTCCGGGTGAACAACTCTCAAAGGAGCAGAAACCAAATTTATCTCTGAAGAGATTCTTTCCTGTATATGGAATGTTAGTGAGTTGCTCCTGCACCTCTGGGCGGAGATCAGCAACATGCAGCCAGGCGAGTCAGTGGGCCATTATCTCAATGCAGAGACGCTCAATGCCGCCTCAAAAACATCTTAGATCATCCAGACCCCATGTTTTGTGCACTCCAGACCCTTGGTCACCAATGACTGGAGGGATTCATTCTGCTACTGAGGAAGCTGCTTGGCCACCTTCTGCACCTGCTTCAGAATGTCGCACATGTATTGGCCTATAAAGAGCTGGTAGGCTTCTGAGCCTCCACACCCCCAGGAAGAAAGGGACTTTGATCCACTGTGACTGGCAGGGAAGCATCCTTGAGCAATGGGTTCCCGGCCAATGGTTCAGTGACTAGGGCAGTTGGCTGGAATGGGTCTAGATCCCAAGGCAGCTTCCTGCTTGAGGAATCTGGGATGACCATCGGGTTGGCCAGAACCAACTCCAATGCTCATTTGGGCATCGGGTGTTATGATAACATGTGTTTTGTGGATCCTTGGGTGATGTGGAGATGACCACGCCCACGGGGATGAGCCCCATGAGGAGCCACAGCACTGGGCTAGACTCGTACACACAAAACACAGACTGCCTCACTACTACCACCAGAGGTGGTAGTAGTGAGGCAGTCTGTGGTTGTAGTCTCAGGGACCTCGGCAGAGGGAGCCCTTCTCTCCTTGATGACGTCAGGAGGTTCCGCAGCAGGTCGTCCAGCGAGGAGATACTGTGGATGAGATAGACTGAGAGTTAGAGTACTCACTAGGTGTTAGCTGTTGGTATGCGATTCCACCAGGTATGTTGTAGAAGGTACAGGCACCGAGGCAGGGAGATCAGGCCCTCGAGGAGCAAGTACCTGTTCCCTGTAAGGCACCTGAAATAAAGCACAGGGCCCCCGAGGTTAGCAATTACCCCGAAGGGCAGAGAGAGAGCTTCCTGCGGCAGCACAGAAGCGGAAGAGTAGCTTAGACAGGAACGGATTCAAGTCCTTGCTAACTCAAAGAGCTAGCAAATCTGTGAAGATAATATACCCGGATGGCGTGACGTCAGCATGAGGGAATGCCCTCGAGGTTCGCGCCAAGGGTGGTACAAAGACGTGGGTTGCGCGCGCACCCTAGTAGGTACCTGGGAGGAGAAATGGCGGGAGGCTTCACCATAGCCATTCTGTGGACGCCAGAGAGGTCAGCTTGTAGTCGCAGTGGTAGCCATCTTTCCCAGATAAGCGGGAGGAGCTGTGAATAAGGTGAGGCAAACGGGGTGAAGCCATCGAGGACTGTACGCAACATCGGGGAGGCAACAGGCATCAAAAGTGCCTGTAATGAGCCAAGCAATGGCACCAGTGGTGGCTAAGTGCCCTGATCCAGAGGGCCTGCAATCTCTATGGTTATCTGCACATATCTGTCTAGTTCCTCCTCAAATATCGCCGATGCCAAGACCAACTGGGAGGCAGGTGGAGTGGTCATGTCCTCTTTGGAACTGAGAGGAAAATCAATGGTTGGCACAGGACCAGTGGAGAATGTGGTAAACCTTCGGATAATTTGAAGGATGATCTTTCCTTACCACAGGGTTGCTTTGGGGATTTCTTGGCCGAAGACGGACCATCCCCATGTTCGGCACCATGCATCAATGAGGACCAATGCCGATGCTTCTTCAGTTTCCCTTGATGTTTGGCATCAGTGTTCCCTGGTGTCAATGTTGAAGAAGAGGAACCCAATGCCTTATTAAAGCAGGAAGAGCTGGGTGATGGCCTGTCTTCGGCGTCCCTACCAGCCTTCAATGTCAAGGGAACAGAGAGCTCCCTCGATGTTGATGACTTGATGGCCACTGGTGTGGCTCTGTGGTCCTTTGATGTCGATGCCTCTGATGCCGATGACCTAACTAATATTCCAGTGGCCTAACAGACATTCCATCAAATCCATGCAGGACCAGCATTCTTTTGGGGTCCTGTGGGCACACTTGTGGCAACCCTGGATGTCATGCGATGCCCCCAATCAAGATGATATATTTATCATAGGGATCCATGATACACATGGTCCGTCTGCATTGGAGGCATCACTGGAACCTGGAGGATGTGACAACTCAAAATAAACAGAATACTAAATTGAATTTGATGGTGATGGCAATTAATGACTGACAGACACTGAAGGCGCTGCTGCCCCGGAAGGAGCTAACTGTGAAAGGAAACTTACAGAAATGTCAAAAAAATCTATCTAGGGAACCTACAGGATGATTGCAAACAGCCAAAATATCCATGAGAACTCCATGAAAAATGTATAAAATCCCAAAGAGAGGCTAAAAGGAAAAAACGGGACCATTGGGCTCCACGGAAAACGAAAGACTGGAGGGGACTCCATGTGGCATGCTTGGTGAGGCTCACTCATTGGACATGTTTTCCATCCATCAGTTGATGTTACCACATGTGAGGACTGCCATCCTGCTCGTCCTCGGAGAATAAATAATGCTTCAGTAACCACTAGCACTCTTCCACCCCACCCAACCACTTCCTTCCCTGCCATAATCCCGTACACAGTAATCATTCTTACTATCCTAGGCAAGGCCTTTCTACCAGATTAATTCAGCTTTCTCCCTATAGACACAGAGTAATGCCTTAGTATAAGCATATTTTAGGAAGGTGGTGGATTAAACTTGCTATTTATGAGGGCACTATAAGGATGAGAATGACAGGGGAATCCTTGATCTTTCATCTTCAAGTTGAGGGAAGGTCTGCAAGGAGCCCAGTTAGTCAAGCTTTTAATTCCCTCCGGAGTGAGGCTACAACAAGAAAAGCTCCACGCTGCTGTACAAAGAACTTCTGTAGACAGGAATGTAAAACTGGATGGTTCATGTCTCTTCATTCACTTTTGGGCAAAATCTCCTTCCAGCTGCAGACAGGAGGCAAAGACACATCACTTGCATGACTGGCTTTGCGTATCAGCATGTTTATATTTGACTGCGGCATCAGAGGGGATTTGCAAGAAAGAGAACGAGGGACCCAAAAGATACAATGTCCTACAAAGATTTACTGCAGGCAGAATAATAATAATGGAGTCTCCTGAATGTGTTCCATCATTATTTCATGTCTCGGTACTCTTAGCCAGAGCACGCCACACTTGAATCACAATGGAACAAGGCTGCGAATTTTTTCTAAGACCAATTTGAACCTATCTTCCAGGCAGCTTTCAGGAGGCTGGACCAGCCAGCTTTTGTTGGAATTGAGTTAAAACACTGGGACTGACATCTCTGTCTCTCAGGCTCTTTACTGTCCACAAAGAAAAAGATGGAACCTTGGTTTAAAATCTCATTACAGTGCTGTGCTTCCGAAATCTGTCCTATTGACCTCACAAGCAGGCGCGCTTTCAGGATCTCCACAATGAATATGCACCGTTGCCTTTTTTTTTTCTCTTTCTGTTTCTGCATTTTAGTGTGTGCTAAAATGCAAAACAAGAACATGCATTTGGAGGGTTTGTTTTCCATTACGTATTAGAAACCATAACAAATGATGTTGGTGTTTTTCCATGCTGTGCATGAAATCGGTTTGTCTTCAATACATGCAGTGCTCTCTTGTGCATATTCATTGTGGATATCCTGAAAACCCCACTGGCGGCAGGGACAACAGAACAGATATAGGGATCTCTGGTATAATGGCAGGGGATGGCAGGAAATTTGAATCAAACCAACAAGGGCCTGAACTTGGTGGTTGGTGAAACAGATGTGGGAGCTTGCTGGGCAGACTGGATGGGCCGATTGGTCTTTTTCTGCTGTCATTTCTATGTTTCTTTGTTAATGCCACCTCCTACCATCCTGAATGAGCCAGCTCAGAGGAATGAGTGCCTTCTGGCCACTCAATCTGGATCAGCTCCTTAAATCTGGAGGATCAGAGCCGAGGGTGGTACGTCTGCAAAATATTTACACAGACTGTGCTCCTTAACCTCTGAGCCCGCACACCGGGCACGAAAGCACAGTACAGTCTCCCTACAAATCCTGCTCATTGCACCGAAATGGGCGTCCTTCATCTTCAAGACACCTGGGCCTGACTTTTCCTGCCCGAGTTCCTCTCCTCAGCTCTAACGGACGGGGCCGACACAGCGACTGGACGAGCATGTTCCAGTTCCCTTCGTTTAATCCTTCTGTAGTCATTGTTTCCGAGTCTTAATCCCTGCATCAATAAATCAGAAGGGTTATAAACCCAACAGGCAGGTTTAAGTCATTCAAGATACAAATCAATACATTGCACTAATGACTTTCTTCCAAGTCCTTGATATGGCAGCAACCAAAGAGACGATAAGCAGTGTGTGCAGTGACTAGGGGTGTACAATCTAAATTTACAGAGGTTTATAAACTAAGTCCACAGATTCATCAAATACATTTTCAAACCTTTTTGTTGGGGGGGGGGGGGGGGGGGGGAGAGCTTGGCAGTTCCCCCTACTCAATCCAGACAGGGCTGTCTTGGACTATGGTGCCGTGAGCCGTCATTTGTAAATAACCTGTTTGTGTATCCCCTGCACAATTCAGCTCAGCCATCGCAGCCATAGGTATGGGAATGGGGTGGGCCGTGGCCCCTTCCTGCAGGATCACCGCAGGAAGGGTGCTGCCCCCCTGCTGTTTGGCAGGGGGGCAGCTGCCAAACAGCTGCCCCCCTGCCAAACAGCAGGGGGGCAGCTGTTTGGCAGCAGAAGGAGAGAAGCAGCAAATTAATTGATTGCATCCTCTACCGCTGCAACTCTGGGCCCCACTTCTGCTTTGAACAGCATGGGGGACTCTACAGCAGCAGCGGTCCCCAATCCTGTCCTGGGGGCCCACCAGCCAGTCGGGTTTTCAGGATCTCCACAATGAATATGCATGAGAGAAAATTTGCATGTTATGGAGGGGAGGGGGTGGAGGTTGGCTGGCTTGTACCTTTCCACCAAAAAGGTATTGCACAGCCCCCTGGTTGCAGGGACAGTCCTCCGTCAGAGGCCACGTATCGGGCTCTCTCCAGAAACAACCTAATGCCGGGACTACCAGGTGCCACTGTTGTACGACAGCTGGGACTTCCTCCCATTCAGAGGACGTGAACACTGCAGCAGCAGCAGTGTCCCGATTATCCCAGGGGACGGAAGCCAGGCCCGGGAATTGTGTCCTGCTCTTCTGTACGGCAGTGGGCACCACTTCCCTCTGCCCTAGTTCTGGGACAGTTCATGGCAAAGTCAACAGGCTGGCCACCCAAAATCTGCCACTTATTTTCACCTATTGCCAGATTTCTATAGGGTCTACATTAAAAAAAAAAAAATCCAAAAAAGACCCCCCCCCACACCCCCCACACACACAGATGTGGGGTGAATCAGCTGATTGTTTTTACAAACTGTTTCACACATCCCGCACCATAACTAATAAAATTAGCTTATTTGCTGCGGAAAGATAGACTTACAAGGGCAACAACATAAAAACATAAATTGTTGCAAAGTCTGCCCCTCCTTGAAGAATTTCTGAATGCGCTTGAAATGTGTTTTGTGTTTGAGGTTTCATGAACTGGGAGATACACAGATAATACCTTCCATCCCCATTCATGCAGCATCTTCTTAAAGGGGAAGTACCATTAACTGCAAAGCATAAAACACAAAAACTGCTTGACTACCTTCTATATCCATCTGAGACTGGTCTTAAGACCAACTCGGTTGGGGTTAATTTTAGTGCAATTAGCACATATCTTCACCTTGTAGAAGGTAAGCTCATCTCTTTTCAGCCTATAATTGTCCGTTTCATGTGGGCCCTTCTTCAGTTGACGCCTCCCCTAAGGCCTCCTGCTGTGTCTTGGGACCTCAGTGTGGTGTTCGCTCGGCTGATGAAAGCTCCCTTTGACCTGAAGTACCTGACCTGGAAGATTGTATATTTTTGTGGTTGTCATTTTAGCTCGCAGGGTCTGTGAGCTTCAGGCGTTAGTGATTTATCTACCTTACACTGTTTTTTCATGATAGGATGATCTTGCATACACACTCTAAGTTCCTACCTAGGTGGTGTCTGACTTCCATCTTAACCAGTCAGTGCTCCTTCTAATATCTTTTCCTGGGCCTCATTCTCACAAAGGTGAATGAGCGCTGCACAATTTGGATTGCAAGAGAGCCTTGACCTGCTATCTGGAGCGAACATAAGCCCATAGAAAGTCTACCAAGCTTTTTGTTTCTTTTGATCAGACAAGCTGGGGATTGCCTAGCAGATTGCATCTCCTCCTTGTATGCCCGGGCGGGCTTCACTCTCATAGGCCATGTCAAGGCTCATTCTGGTCAAGTCATGGCAGTGTCGGTGGCTCACTTGTGAGCAGTTCCCATGGAAGAGATCTGCAAGGCTATGACCTGGAGGTCTCTCCATTCACATTGCATTATTGCCTTGGACAGAGATGGTGACAGCAGCCTTGGCCAATCTGTCCTTCAGGACTCGTTTGAGATGTAGATCCCAACTCTCGTCCCACCTAGGGCCCAGTTTTTGTTCAGGCCGCACCCCTTTAGGGTATGTACAAAATTAAAAAGGTTTGTTGCCAACAAGAACATTGGTGTTTGCTGTTTTTGTGGTCCCCTTGTTTGTTGGGGGACCGCCTGTAGCTAGGGATTCACCCATGTGTGAGGACTGCCACCCTGCTTGTCCTTGGAGATACCAGAGTTGCTTTCCTATAACAGATGTTCTCCAAGGATGCAGGATGTCAGTCCTCATGAGACCTGCCCACCTCCCCATGGAGTTGTTTTTTATTCCTGCTATTGTATGGAACTGAAGGAATCCTGCGTGGAAGCGTGATATAATGCACGCCATGGGCATCCTCAGTGAGGTTCAGTCAAAGTCTTAGAAACTTTGACATAGGTTTTCCTTGCCGGGCTCATTCCGATGATATCATTCGTGTGACAGGACTGACATCCTGCTGCCCTCTGAGAACACCTGTTAGTGGTAAGCAACTGTGCTTAATAACCAAAACCCCGGCCCAAGCAGTGCAATTCTGAATAGCATTATTTTGTTTAAAAAGGAGACCACTGCTGATTCAGGTTCTTGGCTCGCTGTATGCTGACATGGTACCCCCCTGGCTCTAGCGCTCTCTTCCCCCTGTTTGAAGTAGGTGTTGCATCGGCCGGCCGCCAAACTCACGACAGCCTACCTTTCCCGACCCGCCGCCCTGCCGGGGTCAGGCTCCAGCCTCTCCGCTACTCCTCCAGGTCCGAGACGAAGCAGGGACGCAGACAACAGGCCGCACCGCGGCAGAGACGCCGCCGCCCTTTGCCTCTCCCATCTGGGTTCCCCAGGCGCTCGCACCTCTCTGGTCGATTTAAAGGACCCGTGGCACGCTAAGGCTGCTGGCCCTTCCTGGTGACGTCACGTGCCAGGACCTATTTAAGGCAAGCTCTGACAGTTAGAGCTTGCCTTTGCAACGGGTCTCCACACTGGTTGTGTGCTTCGTTGCCTCCTGGTGCTTCTCCAATGTTCCTGGTTCCTGATTCCTTGCCCTTCTTCTGATTGACTTCTTGGACATGACCTTCGCTTTGCCTAACTAAGTTTCAGATCGTCTCCTAGCCAAGACCTCTGCTTTGTCTGAAGGAACTAAAAAATGAAATTTCAGACCTATTAGTACAAATTTGTAACCTATCATTAAAATCATCCATTGTACCTGAAGACTGGATGATAGCAAATGTAACCCCAATATTTAAAAAGGGCTCCAGGGGCGATCCGGGAAACTACAGACCGGTTAGCCTGACTTCAGTGCCAGGAAAAATAGTGGAAAGTGTTCTAAATATCAAAATCACAGAACATATAGAAAGACATGGTTTAATGGAACAAAGTCAGCATGGCTTTACCCAGGGCAAGTCTTGCCTCACAAATCTGCTTCACTTTTTTGAAGGAGTTAATAAACATGTGGATAAAGGTGAACCGGTAGATATAGTATACTTGGATTTTCAGAAGGCGTTTGACAAAGTTCCTCATGAGAGGCTTCTAGGAAAAGTAAAAAGTCATGGGATAGGAGGCGATGTCCTTTCGTGGATTGCAAACTGGCTAAAAGACAGGAAACAGAGAGTAGGATTAAATGGGCAATTTTCTCAGTGGTAGGGAGTGGACAGTGGAGTGCCTCAGGGATCTGTATTGGGACCCTTTATGTTGCAACCGTCCCTTCCCGACGGCATCACTCCGCCTACCTTTCTTTCTTTCTTTGCTCCTCCTCGTGCTGTGGATGGACGCCTGGCTGCCGCGGCGTCTGCCTGCTGTCCTCTCCGGGACAGCAGGCGCTGCCTCCCACCATGTTCCGTCAGTACCTTAGGATGCGCGCGCCATGCGGCCCTTACTCTTATTTCCTACTTGGCGTGAACCTCAGGGGTGTCCTCCTATGATGACATCATGCTGCCCGGATATTTAAAGCCTACATTGCTAGCCTTTGAGTTAGCAAGGGAATTCCTTACGGATGGGATTCGCTCTCTGTAACCAGCTACTCTGCCTCCAATCTTCTATTGGACTCGTAACGCTAACGGGGTACCTGCTCCTTGGGGGCCTCACTTGCTTTTCAGGTCGCTATCAGAAAACCGGTACTCGCTCCTCGAGGGCCCATGTTCCCTGACTCGCTGCCTGCTCCTACCTTCTCTTTGCCTGGAAGGATTCGCTGTCTTCATCACCAGTGAGTACTACCATCTTCACCTCATAGCTGTTCCCTGGAACCAGGTACTCTCGCTCCTCGAGGGCCTGCCTCCTTTCCAGCCATAGTGCCATCTCCTACGTGGAACCGCTGTGTGAGTACAGTAGCTTCAAGCTTCTCAGCTGTCAAGGATCTGGTTCTCTCTCCTCGAGGGCCTGCCTCCGTTCCAGCCATAGTGCCATCTCCTACGTGGAACCGCTGTGTGAGTACAATAGCTTCAAGCTTCTCAGCTGTCAAGGATCTGGTACTCTCTCCTCGAGGGCCTGCCTCCGTTCCAGCCATAGTGCCATCTCCTACGTGGAACCGCTGTGTGAGTACAATAGCTTCAAGCTTCTCAGCTGTCAAGGATCTGGTACTCGCTCCTCGAGGGCCTGCCTCCGTTCCAGCCATAGTGCCATCTCCTACGTGGAACCGCTGTGTGAGTACAATAGCTTCAAGCCTCTCAGCTCTCGGGGATCAGGTACTCGCTCCTTGAGGGCCTGCTCTTCCTATCCTGGGGTTCTCCATACTGGGGCTTGTACTTATTCCACTGTACTCATTATTCTCAGTTCTTTCCACTAAGCACTGCTACTGGAGCGATACAGTGCCTGAGGGATACTAGCCCAGCTGGGCTACTTCTACTGCTCACCACTGCCACCTCTAGTGGCTTCACCACATTGTCTAATAAAAGATCAATCTCTGTGTTTGTGTATCCTAAGCTGAGCCTGACCCGTGGCCCCTCAAGCGACATCCCCCCATGGGTGTGGTCAGCTGCCACAGTGTCCAAGGGTCCACCCAAACCTCACTAATTATAACACCTTACTTTTCAATATATTTATAAATGATCTGGAAAGAAATATGACGATTGAGGTAATCAAATTTGCAGATTATACAAAATTGTTCAGAGTAGTTAAATCACAAGCAGATTGTGATAAATTGCAGGAAGACCTTGTGAGACTGGAAAATTGGGCATCGAAATGCAGATGAAATTTAATGTGGATAACTGCAAGGTGATGCATAGAGGGAAAAATAACCCATGCTATGTTAGGTTCCATATTAGGTGCTACAACCCAAGAAAGAGATCTAGGCATCATAGTGGATAATACATTGAAATCGTCGGCTCAGTGTGCTGCAGCAGTCAAAAAAGCAAACAGAATGAAGGAAATTATTAGAAAGGGAATGGTGAATAAAACGGAAAATGTCATAATGCCTCTGTATCGCTCCATTGTGAGACCACACCTTGAATACTGTATACAATTCTGGTCGCCGCGTCTCAAAAAAGATATAATTGCGATGAAGAATGTACAGAGAAGGGCGACCAAAATGTTAAGGGGAATGGAACAGCACCCCTATGAGGAAAGACTAAAGAGGTTAGGACTTTTCAGCTTGGAGAAGAGTCGGCTGAGGGGGGATATGATAGAGGTGTTTAAAATCATGAGAGGTCTAGAACGGGTAGATGTGAATCGGTTATTTACTCTTTCAGAAGTTAGCATGTGACACATTTAAAACTAATCGGAGAAAGTTCTTTTTCACTCAACGCACAATTAAACTCTGGAATTTGTTGCCAGAGGATGTGGTTAGTGCAGTTAGTATAGCTGTGTTTAAAAAAGGATTGGATAAGTTCTTGGAGGAGAAGTCCATTACCTGCTATTAATTAAGTTGACAGCCACTGCTATTACTAGCAACAGTAACATGGAATAGACATAGGTTTTGGGTACTTGCCAGGTTCTTATGGCCTGGATTGGCCACTGTTGGAAGCAGGATGCTGGGCTTGATGGACCCTTGGTCTGACCCAGTATGGCATGTTCTTGTGTTCTTACTGATCTTCTCCAAGCCAAGACCTCTGCTTTGTCCGACTACGCTACTGATCTTCTCAGCTTTACCTTGCCATCGCTTTTTGATCGCTGCCGGTCCTGTTGCTAGCTTGCTCTACGAAACCTCCTCAGTCTACGTCCTAGACTTGACTTATTCAGGCTTCGGTCTGTTCTTGCTCGGGCGCCCCTGTCTGACTTTGGTTCTGTTGGCACCCGGGTCTCTGGGACTCCGCCTCGTCCAGTACTGACTTCCCAGTGTTGCTGTTGCTGCCTTTGGGCTGATCTCTCTACCCTTCCATCGACGACGACATACAGAGGCCCAACTAAGCCCAGCTGACCCCAGTACCCAAAGGCTCAACCCGCGGGGAACAAGGGCTGGTTTTGGTAAAGCGCCAGCCAGCCTCCATCCATCAGCCCACTCCACCTGCCGACACTGGGGACCTGTAGGATCCCTCCTATGGGTAGTGTCAACACCACCTTGTCCAAGAGTCCACCTCCGGCGCAACAGTAGCTGTGCATTTCCTGGGGAAGTCCAGAATGACAAAGCCTGTCGGGTAAGTATTGAGTTGGTATAATCTGGGATTCCAGATACCTGGAGCAAGCGTTTAACAAGCTAGTTTGAACCTTTCCTTCACAGAGCTGGCACCTTTCTCTCTCAATGATTTTCAGTGACTTGTGGACTGGTGCTTTGTTTGCACACTTGTCAACCTATGACAATAAGGACTGGAAAGGGGGAATTATTCATCTTCTCACCAGTAGGAAGGAGGCTTGAGGAATCTGGATTTAGGGAGCAAGGGTGCATAGCCACCCAACCTTAAAGCAATCCCTTTATCTTAAAACTACATTTAATAGTAAAAAGAATGGCAGGAGTCAGGTGGCACCTTTTAGACCAATTTATTGAATTATGAGTTTTTGAGGACAGAGTCCATTTTGATGCTTGAAGAAAATGGGTAAAATATGTACAGAACAAAGAAAAGGCATTGGATTAGGCAGGACATGGTGTGTTAATAGCATTATAGCCTACTTACAACTGAGGTGTGAAAACGTTTATCAGATTATTCTGTCTTAGGTTCATAGATGGTTGTAGTGAGTCATGAAGCTTTTGTCTCTGTTCAGACCTAGGGTGATAGTGTTAAGCTTTCGATGAGTTCCAATTCAGCAGTTTCATGCTAGAGTATTCCTTTGAAGTACTTATGGTAACCTTAAGGTCAGGTAGAGAATGTCCTGGAAGGCTGAAATGTTCTATTGGTTTCTGGATGTTGCCATTTCTAATGTCAGATTTATGTCCATTTATTCTTTCCCTTAGGGATTGACCTTTTTGTCCTATGTAGACAGCAGAGGGACATTGCTGCAGATAATGATATATATTCCATTGGAAGAAGAGTAGGTGAATAAACCCTGGATGTTGTAGTTGATGATGTTGGGTCCTGTGATGGTGTTGACTGGATTAATAAGTAGACAAAACTGGCATCTGGGTTTCTGATGTCATAGTTGTACAATTTGTGGTTGCTGGTTAATATCCGTTTGAGGTCTGGGGGCTGCCAGGATAGGTTTGACACCCACCTGTGAGAGGGTGGAATCATTGTCCAGGATGGGTTGTAAATCCTTGATATGTTTCAGTGGTTTCAACTGGGAGCTATAGGTAACAACCAGAGGTGTTCCGTTGTTTTTGTTTTGTTTTTTTTAGATGAACCTATAGTAGAGTTCTCCTGGGTATTTGGCTCTGTTGATTTGTTTTCTTATCTCATTGGTTGGGTACTTTAATTCCAAAATATTTGTTGTAATTTTTCCAGATGGGAGTCCCTCTCTGAAGAGTCAGAACAGATGCGATTGTACCGTAGGGTTTGGCTATAAACACTAGACCTGAGGAGGTGGAAGCTAGAGGCATGTAAGTAGGTATGGCAGTCAGCAGGTTTTCTGTATAATATAATTTTTATGTGTCCTGCATGTATTTGGACAGTGGTGTCCAGAAAGTGGACTTGCTGAGTGGATTGTTCTAGGCTCAGGTTGATGGTGGGGTGGAGTCTGTTGTAGAAGTTGAGGAAAAATGTTGGCATATTGTGGAGTCATGCGGGTACTCATGGCTGTGCCATTGACTTGCAGATACAAGTCCTTTTCAAATCTGAAGTAGCTGTGAGTGAGGACAAAATGGCAAAGTTTGTTGGCCAGATCAGCTCTGATGATATCTGAGATGATCTTTCTGATGGCTTGTATTCAGTCTTTATGGAGGATGTTGGTGTAAAGGGATTCAACATCCATGGTTGCCAGAATGGGGTTGTCTGGGAGGGTGGCAAACAGTGGAGTTTCTTCAGAAAATCTGTGGTGTCACGAAGGTAGCTGGAGTGCTGGTGGCATAGGGTCTGAGGATGGAGTCCATGTAGCCAGATACTCCTCCTGGGAGGATGTTGATGCTGGAAACAATGGGGCATCCAGGGTTCCCCAGTTTGTGTATTTTGGGTAATAGAAATGAATAGTAGTCATTCTACATCCTTTCACCTATCAGATAAGTGACACATCACTGGAAAGCTAAGAATTTTTATGTTGATTGTGAATCATATCCTGATAAGCCGGGTCAGTCTGCAGCATTAATAAGTGCAGCAGGGTCCAGGGCCGATTTCAAGGTGTTTATATTACCTGCACTTTGTCCATGCTGTGGTGAAATAAGCATTTCAGGAGATGTTACCCTGACCTGCATTCAGAAGGCTGATCAAATTGGTACCAATAATTTGAGAGCAATGTGGGGTGTAGGAGAGTTAGGTGCAAGTCTCCTCAGAGATACAAACACCTTGTGGGAGAAGAGAGGGAGGATAGGAATGCCTCCATAGTGCATTGACCTGAAGGGGGTTTAGACTCCATTTTTGGGGGTGAAGTTAAGGCAAAAAGTGCAGCAGATCTTTGGATGCAATGAGCTTCAGTTTAGCTATCAAGCCAGCCTTTAGTCTGTCGTTCGCTAATCCTGACTGACTGGTTCAGCCGTTATATCATTCTCTCACAGAAATGTTTTCTCGTTTGGCCTGTACCTTTTTGAAGGGCAGAGAGAATTGCTGGCTCTCTCTAAAGCAGAGACGTTCTCCTTCCCTCAGCTGCCTTTTTACTTTTCAGATACAGTGGTCCTCTTTAAGAACGGTGTTAGTAAATCTGCCGGGCTCCCAGCAGGGCTTCCCTTTCAGCTAAAGTCACAGCTGTAAAAGACCGGAGTTTGGGGACAGGGGTTAGAGTCTTTCTAAGGCAGCGGGAGCAGCATGAACCAAATGCTGTCAACTGTGCCATTTTGAAAATGTCTCACTTGCAGATGATACTGATATTAAACCCTCTGCATGCTGAAGCCGTGGAGGACTAGCTATTGCTCCCAGATTTTGTACGCTTCGTTTTCCAATATATTATGCATTGCGGCATGGTGTCATGCCGCACCATGAAACATGACAGGAGACCACCGAGCAGTCTGGGGAATGAGGGGATTTATCTGAAGTGGCAGACTTTGACCCCCCCACAGACGGGTTGGGTTTCAACGCATGCACACTTCTGAGATTGTGCTGTGGCAGTGGTAGGATATGAACCTTGAGCACAAGAGGAAGTGTGGTCTACTCGGGATCAGTTTGGATCAGAGTTTGGAGACCTCGGAAACTGGATGCCGGCAAAATTGAGCGTCCGGTTTTTGACCCGACAGCCGCCGGCCGACTTCAAATTTTTTTTTCTTTTACTTTTGGAAAGTTTCGGGACCTCCGACTTAATATCATGGCGATATTACTGCTTTTCTGTGCACTTTTCCGGTGCCTGAAGAAATTAAGGTAGGCGCTAATTTCTGAAAGTAAAATGTGCGGCTTGGCTGCACGTTTTACTTTCTGTATCGCGCGGGAATACCTAATAGGGCCATCAACATGTATTTGCATGTTGCGGGTGCTATTAGGTTCAGCGGATTGGACGCGTGTTTTCCGCCCCTTACTGAATAAGGGGTAAGGGAAAACACGCGTCCAGTGGCGGGTTAACAGTGCGCTCCGTCGGAGCACTGTACTGTATCGGCCTGTAAGTGAGGTGTGTGAGAAAATGTATGCATGGAAAAAAGAGCATTCCAGAGCATGGCCAACATTTATGCAAGAATGGCTATTGTATAAGTTCTTTATGTATGTACATTTGTCGTATTACATATATTAACACCTGCTCTATATCTGTAGCAACCGTCTTAAAAGTGAAATACTGACTGGGTGGGAGGATCTGAGTGAAATGTGGGAGAGTTCAGGATGAAGACCCAGGAGGGCGTCAATGACCTGCAGATGCACTGGGCAAACTGGTAGAATAATTGGTAAACTGGTAATTTCATTGCCTTGTGAATTTTACATTTGTAAAAGCTGACCTTCGAGGTATGGGGGGGGAGTGTGTGTGTTTGTAAATGCATGTAAATTACACAGGGAAATTCTCCACGTGTTGAAAGTTAAACATAAAAATGCATGAGTATAGCTGTTGTGTGCTGTTTATCCGACAAATTCTGATTTATCTGACTAGATCTTAAAAGCAGCACTTATCTGGACAAGTTGCACTGTATCCAGCTAAGTAGTGATACTTATCTGTATAAGTTCCAACTTAATTGACTAAATAGCAACAAAGTCGCTATTTATCCAGATAAGTCTAAAAGTGCTCCTTATCTGGCTATCTGACTTAGGGGATAAGTGATGTTTTAAGACTTATCCAGCTAATTAATGGCTTTGCCACTACTTAGCCAGATAAATTGGATCTTATCTGGATAAGTGTGTAATAATTTGCAGCATTTTCTAGTTTAAATCCTGAGTTAGGTGATGCTGACAGCTGCCAAAGAAATGAGATTGTGCTGTAGGTTTTTACCAATACGGCCCTACTTGCTTAAGGCAAAGGGAACCAAAAATGAAGTAGCTTAGCATTGTTAGGATTGCACAAGATATGTTAGAAGCAAAAATATCCTTATATGTTCTTAGAATAAGTTGTTTACTGCTTAAGTTGACCACTATATCATGCAGGCAATGCGCGATCATATGCATAGGTATTAGGTACAGGAATATCATGAATATTAATATAGAGCATTGAATACTGGTAGCTGGTTTGTTAATTGCTTTTTTATCACTTTCTGCAGATTATACATAAGGATGAATTTTAACTGAGTATTTTTAGACCTAGCTTCCCTTGTTCTCTCAGAGATGCCTGCAGATCTGGTAGGAAGAAAGGGACGATCAGTTGCACCTGCCTCTGACTTTATTTCAAAGGACTTATTTTTTTATAAAAATTCTGGCAGTGAAACAGAGAGCAGCTGTTTGTGGTCCCAAAATTTGGAAAATTCACCACAATTGCTGCTACTTAGCCGGATAAATCTGAATTTATGAGGATAAGTGCAATATGTATTTGCATGTTTGTTTGTTTTTTACATGCCTGTGCAGGGTGCATGTATGTGTATTTTATAACCTACGTACACCGTGCACAGGCAGATTATAAAATGCAGGAGTAGGTTTTCACGTGCCCATGTACATGCATATATGGGCGTGTGCCCTCTTTCTCTATAGGGCTGTTAGACAATTTAACTTTCTCTGCGTAATTGCACTTGGGAAATGGCATTTTTCCTTCGGCCCTCACACTTTTTAAAAACTAAATATGCTCTTGAGCGTCAGAAATGTGCCGCTAGTTCACGTCACTCCCGCATAACAGCAAGCGCATTATAATCCCCACGTGCTGTGTGAATCCAATTAATTGTGATAGCTGGGAGTGGATTCTCTCTAGAGCACACAGGGGCAGATGTACAAAGGGGTTGCTTTGCTTTTCTGTCTACGGGAGAAATGGTTCGTAGGTTAGGACCTCGGGGTTGAAAGTTAAATTGTGCCATCTCTTATCGCTCTTTCGTTCTCTAGGAGGATTGCAATGCTTTAGCATCGCTGGCGGAATTTCATAGTCTAAAGCTGAAACCGTGCTGAGGAGAGGCGCGTTCTTTTCAGTCTCACGCTTAACTCTGGATAGCCCTTTAACTTCAAGCTGCCTGCGAGATTTTTCTCTGCGGACCGCGCCTGACGTGGGAATCTCTGCTAGACGCTGTACAAAGGAGCCGGCTACGAACAGGGACGCAATGTGCTCGTCTGCAAGAAAGATGAAGCTGCAGCATTGCTAGGGGAACGTTTGGGCTTTAAAATGTTCGTGCGAGCTGAAATAAAACATTTTTTTTTTTTACAGTGGTTGTGAAAGGAGGGCTTTATGTCTGAATCACTCTGCTAACTCGCAGTCTGAAACCGGTGCCTGTTTCATTTCCCCCTGTCTTCATCGCTCTAGCTTTCCCTTCTGTCTTTGTGATCCCTGGCCTGGCGCTCTTCTACAGGCACCCTCTCTCTGTCACCCACCTCCTTACCACTTTTCTTGGGCGATGCATTGGTTTTCCTCTCCCAGAAGGCCTGGTTCTCTGTGCTACTCTCACTTCCTGTTGGAAAAAGACTTGGGGTACAGGGCCAGACACTGCTGCGTGTACTTCCCCCTGGCTATTCTCTGTTTACCAAAACCAAAAATAAAATAAAATCCATGCTTACTAGAACGTCATCTGTTGGAGACAAGAAGCACCTGGCAAGTAACGAGACCTGGTTGTGCCAAGACTGGATGAGATCCAGATAATTTTGGGGGCTGGAATAGTCTCTGGTACTGCTAGTGATATTGTGGAATGGGATATGTCTCTTTTTGGCTAAGATCCAAATACAGGGTCTTAGTTAAGGTCTAAGGATGGTCCCTTTTTGGCTGAGATTGAGAACTTGTAGGATACGGGGGCTGGGGCGGTAGGGTTAACAGCCCCCACTGGGGGGGACACAAAAATACCACTGTATGACACTACTAGATGTGTGCAGTGCTGTACATCTAGTGGTGCTTTTGTTATAACCATGGCCAAAGGAGGAAGATTTAAGTAAAGAAAAAATAAAAAGAATAGTCGAATACCCCAAGCTCCAGACCCTGAACTGTGCAAACTGCAAATAATTAAAAATAATTTTAAAAAAGCTATTGGGAAGGTGACTTTCCTGTCATATGAGCCACCAACTAGGAAATCTGAAAGCTAAATCATCCTCCTGCCACAGCATGGTCTACAGCTGCTGCACGTGTACCTGGAGTTGGGATTATTTTTCCCTATGTGCAAGTCTTTGCACATGTCCATGTTAAATTGCATTTGTCATTTAGGAGCCCGGTCTCATAGTCTCACAAGGGCCTACTGCAATTCTTCACAAACCGCTGCTGTTTTAACAACTCAAAACAATTTTGTGTCATCAACTCTTTATGAAATTTGCAATACCAGGAGAATAAAAAACTCATGCTCCAGGACTTTTCCTCAGCTGTCTCAACAAAACGGAGAGAATATTCGACCACATGCACTGTGCACTATACACAAATTAATTCATGATGAAAAAGCAGAATGGCTGAACACGGCATTGCGTGTACATGATCCTCACAGAAACCTAAAATCAGCCAACAAAGCACTACTGACTGTCCCCTCGGTTAGTCTGCCAGACTCACACAAGTAAGGGAGCGAGCACTATCCCTGGCAGGGCCCACATTATGGAATTCAGTGCCTCTGCAGAGAAACTTCCAACTTTTCAGAGTAAGCCTTAAAACCTGGCTCTTTAAACAAAGAGAATGAAGGGAGCAAGTAAGAGCAAAACCCGGCACCGATTACGTAGTTTTTTTAAATTTCCTTTTCTTTCCCACCTTTAAATACACTTAAGATTATTCTCTTTATAGATGAACTGCAATAGTAACCTCAGCCTAATAAAATCAATACTTAACAAACAGTTTTATATTGAAAGAATCCTGTTACGCATATGTTTGGCACGTCTGTAATGTTTTAGCTATCCTAATTAATTTCTATTACCATAGGTGCCTTTATGTGAACGGTTGTGATGGTTAATTTACTGGACGAGGGTATAGGAAAGTTTTTAAATAAATAAATAAGCATGCATTCATTGCACTTGCATGCCTGGCAGAGTTAAGTGTGGCAGAAAGGTCAGATGCAGAATTTTAGCTCTGGTGGAGTCGGTACAGAGCTTCTTGAAATGGATCCAGGCTTTAACATCAGATTGAGGGAGGGTTTGAGAGGGTCAATCGTTGTTTCAGCGCCTGAGGCTTCCTTTTTGCTTCCGCAGCAGGAAATGACAGAGAGTTAGAGGGTCTGAAAGGTGAACACGATCTGTGAAGGTGTAGAATATTTCACAAAAATATTCCAAAGTAAATGAACATTTAAAGATTTGAGCTCAGTCTAACAATTAAGAGATTTTGTCCAAGCCGTTCTATGCTGTAACATTGCTTAGTGTGCTAGTTTTTCATGGAAAGGGGAATGTAAGGGGATGGCACCAGGGCGGATCTGGAGTGATGCCCCCAACTCCACTTTTGGAGCGGTTCTGGTCAGATTTGGGTGGGAGTGGGTAGGAGGAATGTCAGAACTCAATGGTGTGTGTAAAGAGAAAGTGTCAGGAGGGAATTATTTGTAAACTGTTTGTGTGGTGCAGGGCCAGACACATTTTGACTGGCCCTGCACCACACACATTTTGAAAGCATTAGCTAAGTGTCAGGGCTGAAATGGGTACACATATCAAATACGTAATGTGGAATGATGCGGGATTGCGTAAACCTTTAGAAAGAGAAAGTCTTAATGCACTTTCAAAAATGAAAAGGTAAATAGCTTTTATTCAAGAGTCACATAGCTAAAGGAAAGGTGGGTAGTACTGGTCTTTGCAGCACAAGGTATGTGTAAAAGCAGGGGAGTAGGCATCTTATTGCAGAAAGCAATGGCTTTCACTGAAGAGAAAATAATAGCATACCCAAATGGGAGATATGTAGTTGTGTTGGGATCCTTGTTTGGGTTTGCCTATTATCTTAGCTTCTGTTTATGGGCCAAATGTTTACGATCATGACTCTTTTACGAAATTGACATCAGTTTAGTGTCTGCACAACTGGTCAAAGGAGGGGATATGAACTGAGTTATGGATCTGCAAGTAGATCATCAACAAGGGAACCCAAGTTTATGCCAAATCTTCTAGAGGCCTCAACTTCTTTTGTGAGTCTTTGTAATTAATAGATATCTGGAAGATATTAAATCCAATAACCAGAGATTACGCTCACATTGCTAAATCACACCCATCCAAGTCTCATATAGATTACTTGTTTGTGTCTAAAATCCTTTTTTCTCACTGCTCTAAGTCCGAGATTGAAATATTGGCTATCTTGCATCACAGCCCAGTGTCTTGCACGATGAATGCATGGTCTTCACGATCCATAGAAACATATAAACATAGAAATGACGGCAGAAGAAGACCAAACGGCCCATCCAGTCTGCCCAGCAAGTTTTGCACTTTTTTTTTTCTCACACATCTGTTACTCTTGGCTCTTAGTAACCTTTTGATTCTATTTCCCTTCCACCCCCACCATTAATGTAGAGAGCAGTGTTGGAACTGCCTCTAAGTGAAATATCTAGCTTAATTAGTTAGGGGTAGTAACCGCCGCAATAAGCAAGCTATACCCATGCTTATTTGTTTACCCAGACTAAATAATTCAGACCTTGTTGGTTGTTGTCTGAATATAGATCTACTTTTCTTCATTCCCCCTGCCGTTGAAGCAGAGAGTTATGCTGGATATGCATTGAAAGTGAAGTATCTGATTTTCTCCCAAGCCGTTGAAGCAGAGAGTTATGCTGAATATGCATTGAAAGTGAAGTACCAGGCTTATTTGGTTTGGGTAGTAGCCGCCGTAACAAGCAAGCTACACCCCGCTTTTTTTGTGAATGCAAATCTTTTTCCACGTTTCCTCTTGCCGTTGAAGCTTAGAGCAATGTTGGAGTCTCATTAACCGTGTGCATGTTTATTGAATAAGGGTATTATCTCCAGGCAGTAGCAGTCATCACTGCGAGCCACCCACTCTTCATTCACGTCCTCTAGACTTTATGGATCCACAGTGTTTTATCCCACGCCCCTTTGATCTGGTCTTCACCACTTCTTCCGGAAGGTCATTCCAGGCATCCACCACCCTCTCCGTGAAGAAATACTTCCTGACATTGGTTCTGAATCTTCCTCCCTGGAGCTTCAAATCGTGACCCCTGGTTCTGCTGATTTTTTTCCGACGGAAAAGGTTTGTCGTTGTCATTGGATCATTAAAACCTTTCAAGTATCTGAAAGTCTGTATCATATCACCTCTGCTCCTCCTTTCCTCCAGGGTGTACATATTTAGATTCTTCAATCTTTCCTCAGTTTTAGTAATTGGAGAAATTTCCTAAATCTTTTATCTTGCAGCAAAGTAAATGGTTATTGTATGCCCAAAATAATGCTCAGCATGAAAGTTAACCAGTCTTGGTTTGGGAAACCACAAAAGCCTGGTTACGAGGGAGATAATCAGTTACACAATGCGGAGGAAAAAATAATTAGATTCAGATATTTTAGAATTAACAAGGAAGTTAAATGCAAAACGAATATACATTTCCTCCAATAAGGAGAAAGATAGGCAAACTTTTTGGATGGTTCAAAAACTATTAAATAAGTTCCATCAGAGGGCAATAACTTCTGACTTCGCACCTATAGATAAATTGGGCAATAAAGTGGGCAAGTTACTGGCAGGCTTGGTGAGACATAGAACAGGGGCATCTTTCATCACCGGTTTGAAGAATAATATGGAAAAATAACGAATTCTCAGGATATAAGTGAAATGTTTCAAAGATATTACGAGTCACTTTATTCAGAAGAATCGGCTAATGTGGAGGAAAG